>NW_017671115.1:133659-200923 GCF_001879085.1 Nicotiana attenuata
GGGGGGGGGGGGGGGGGAACTTTTTAGCAAATAAAGAAAAAAAAACAATACCAAAATATTGTAAGAAAATTCAGTTAAGCACAGAAATAATCTATTCAATTTAAGGTAATTAAAAACCCCAAATGAAGTAAAACATTCAATACGTTCTCAAAAATCGAAGAATTAGGGCTACAAAAACCCAAAAATTACAAGGTAATAAGCTAAGAAAACGCACCTTTCTCGAAGAATTGATGAAATAGCTATTTAATCGAACAATCGTTTGTGAGTATTCTGGATTGTAATTGCTCCCCGAGAACACAAAGCTTTTAGAAATTAGAATTGGATATTGCGGTTCTAGGGTTTTGAAATATATTTTGGGGGTCGAGGAGAAGGGATAGATCAGTGAATAAATATTGGGGTGAGGGTACTTTGGGAAGATATGTGTTTTCAGTTGCCTCTCCTTTGTTAATTCTCTTCTTTTCCTTCTTGCCAGCGGTTTTGACTTGAATATAAAAGTTTAACTTATCTTCTGAATCTAATCTATCTAATTAATTATTAAAACAAAGTCAAGCATTAAGAGTTTTTACAATATTGTTTTCTTACAAAATTTATCCAATGCAGAATTTAATTATATCTAAAGCAAACTTTAATTTAATGTCACAACCTAAGTTCTCCCTCCGTGAACTATCGTGATGGTACCTAGTCTGTACGATTAGGTAAGCCTAACATTTGCGGAAAATGAAACGAAAACATAAAAGCTAACAACTAACAGGTAAATTTTTAATAAGAAATTAAGATGTCGCTCGGCATATACAATAACCACTATCGAAGGGGTACATAAACTCTCCCAAAACCCGGAATATCATAAGTTACAAGCTACAGAAAGAAACAATACTTCTATACTCCAGAGTCTAACAAAAGAAGAAAATACAAGAATTGTTTGACATGGGGAGGAGTAGATAGGGACTCCGAGGTCTGCGGACGCGGTAGATATACCTTGAAATCTCTACAGTTGTCTCGCCTCACTGGTAGTGCGGCTGATAAGCGGTACCTGGATCTGCACACGAAAAACATGTGCAGGGAAGGGCATGAGTACATCACAACGGTACCCAGTAAGTGCCAAGCCTAACCTCGGTCGAGTAGTGACTTAGATCAGGTCAAGACCCTACTGGTATAGATATAATGAAATAAGATAGAATGAAATATCGCAGTAAAATAAATACGGAAATCTAACAGGAATGAAATCAATGAAAGACAACAGCTTAGAACACAGAGATAACAACAGGGGATCTCCCGAGATACCGTCTCGTAGTCCCAAACGTAAATGTGCAGGGGAATCTCCCGAAATAATGTTCCGTAGTCCCAAAGTAAATATGCTGAACAGTGGGATCTCTCGGAATACCGTTTCGTAGTTCCAAAGTAAATGCAGTACAGAGGGATCTCCCGAAATACCGTTCCGTAGTCCCAAAGTAAATATGCAGCTCAACCAACAGAAATGATAGTTACAGCAAGAAAACCTACAATTTAGACTAAGTTCAAGTCAAAGAAAGCAGTTAATTTCACTAAACATGTTGCACAGAGTTCAGATAGGTAGTTAAAACACGTAGGCATGCTATTCTAAACTAGACAGGATAGTTACATATGCTAGTGTAGTTCAAATAAGGAGAAACACGTTATGACTCAGTGAAAAATGGAGTTTTACAATAAATAGCCCGTGTACGTACTCGTCACCTCACGTACACGACGCTCACATATCAAAACAGCACCAAATCCTAAGGGGAGTTCCCCCACACAAGGTTAGGCAAGCCACTTACCTCGAACCAAGCTCAAGTCAATCTGTCACAATGCTCTTTCCACGAATATCCGACTCTGAATGGCCCAAATCTAGCCAAAATCAATTACATAACATAAATATAACTACAAGAAACTAGTCTAGCTAATGAAATCAAAGCTAAGGCAAGAAATTGAAAAATCGCCCAAAAAGCCTCCTTGGGCCCACGTCTCGGAATCGGGAAAAAGTCACAAATTATGAACACCCATTCAGTCACGAGTTCACTCGTACCAAAATTATCCAAATTCAATGTCAAAATCCCAGTCAAAACTCAAAATCTTAGTTGAGGAACTTCTTTCTATTTTTCTCAATTTTTCACCCCAAATTCAAAATTAAATGATAAAATTAATGATAGATTAGTGAGATACAACCAAAATCGAGTTTAGAATCATTACCCAATTGATATCTCGAAAATCCCTCAAAACCTCGTCCAAATCCGAGCTCCCAAACTCAAGTTTTGATAAAAATGGCTAACCCTTGTTTTTGAAAAGTTTATATCTGCCCAGTGAATCCTTCTTCGCGAACGCAGCATTCGTGAACGCGATGAACAATATTTTACTGACCTAGAATTCCTCCTTCGTAAATGTGAGGAACCTCTCGCTAACGCGTACCTTTCACTGCCTGACCCTACGCAAACGTGGGAGCCTCTTCGCGAACGCGTAGGCTTAATGCCTGAAGCTCCATATGCCCATTCCTCTACGCGAATGCGAGGACCATATCGCGAACACGTAGGCTTAAGGTCCCACATTTTCGTGAATGCGGGAACAACATCACGAACGTGAAGAACAACTTAGCTGCCTTTCCCAGATGCTCTACGCGATCGCGAATGCGATGGAGGAATGTCTGCAACAAAAACACCAGAAATATGCTATCTTTCAAGTCCAAAAACTAGTCTGTTGAGCATCTGAAACACACCTGAGGCCCCCGGGACCTCAACCAAACATACCAACCAATCCTAAAATACCATAAGAACTTAGTCGAGCCCTCAAATCACATCAAACAATGCTAAAATCACGAATCACCCTCCAATTCAAACTTAAAGAACTTGAAACTTCAAAGTCCTTGTTAATTCTGATTTTATAGACATATAGTATTAGGTTGGCTTGAATAGGCGAGCGAAGCGTCGAAAGAACTTCGCGAGTATAATAAACCATGTTAACCAACAAACTAGGTACATCAAGTAATTGAATCAACTGGAAGAACGCAATATGAGAGACATTAATCCCATAACCCCGTATTTCCATCTCATTAAATTTCTCCGAAGAGTGTGTTCTTGCTTTGCATCCTTGAGTTCTTGCTTGTTTCTTAGTTCCATAGTAATTTTTAGTAGTAAAAATCACAATCATCTTCTTCATAATCGCTTGAGCAATTAACTTAAATAGTTTAAATTAGACAATAATTCATCATAAATCTTCGTGGGACGATGTTTTCTCATCATTTTATTACTTGTCGATCGCGTATACTTGCGTGTGCGTTTGGCCCGCAACATTTAGCATGTCCAAGCGCAACCTAGTAATGTACGTTCGTATATGTGTTATATGTAAATATTATTAACCTTCAAATGGTAGTTGATTGTGTGTACCATTTTGATACTTTTTAATAGTAGATTATGTGTACCATTTGTTACTTTTAACTAATTTTAGTAAACATTTAAAAGTCAATAATGATGGTGACATTTTGTTAAGGCGGATTGCAGAGTAGGCAAGTTGCTACACCAAATGAAGAAAGGAATTAGTTGCAAGGTGTGAATGTGATTTCCTTTCCAATTTTACAATGCATGTATGGAAATAATTTTATTATTCATAAGTTGACACAACTTGCTTTAGCTTCCCAAAAATTGTATTACCGAGATTGTCGAAAAAATAACAAGTTCAAAAATCTATAAGAAGGTTTTGAAAATCCACCCACATATATACAATCCGCTCTGCACCAATTCAACATGGCCCTTCGTTTCTTTGTGCTTTGCTGTGTATTTTTCACTTTTCTCGCTCTATACGAAGGTATATATGTTTTGTCTTGAGGTCCATTTTAGTAAGGCTTAAAATGCTCTGCACAAAAGACGTACTTCTTTGTCAGTGTATATTTTGGTTTGATTTAAAAGCCCTATGGAGGAATCAAATAAAAGTCTCCTATTTTTTATTTTTTATTTGCATTTTTAATGTTTATGACGTTACTAGACTTAAAAAGAAAAAGAAACTTTAGAGTCTTTCACATAAAATGCACCTTTTTGTTATGATTTTTGTTGTTTTATGAGCATTGAGCCGTTTATGTATTATAAAACTCTTCAACCGAAAAAAGGAATAGGTAGAGCTTAATTTCTTATTTTGGTTATTTAAATAAACCATCATTCTCACGTCTCGTCAAATCTGAATTCCTCCAAAAGAAGAAGAAGAGGAGAAAAAGGTCAAGTCTCTAAATTGAATTATCCTATCTTGACTAATACAATTCTCCTGGTATTTCTTGAAAAGGTAAAAAAGAATGCTAAGAAAGGAACAACATTCCTTCAAAAATCCCACCACTTTTGCAAGGCTTAATTAATTTGGAGAAAAGTATTACTGATGGAAAAACTTTATCTCATATCTTTCCTATTTGTTATACATAGCATATCACCTTTTCTACTCTTACCTTTTATTTTATGATTACAAATTAGTCCCTTAGTAATAAATAAGGATTTATTGAAGTTATATATACTTGTAATTTTTACACAATCAATATAGTTTTATCGGGAGACAGATACTGACGGATCAACTTCATATATATGACATGACAGGTGCAAAAGACCCTTGTAGACCTCAAGATGGTCCGATCCCTGTGATTCCAAAGAGTAACTCTTCTACTAAAGGATGTGTACCTTTCAATTATATGGGTTTAAATTGTTCCTGCTGCTCTACTACTCCTGGAGTTGGTTGCTTTGATACTTGGGCTGCTTGTCTTAACAGTAAATGTCTTCCTACTGGCCCACCAGTTCAACTCTCTTGAAGATAACATGTATAATTTTTCCCTCTTTTACTTTCACTTTTCTAGGGGAATATTCGAAATTCAAAGATTTACTTGTATTAGAATGTAGAATATTTGTTGTTTAATGAATATAAGTAAGGCAAAGAGAAGTAGCAGAAGCTTGATGATATGTACCAAAGTTTTTTGTATTTATTATTATTATTATTATTATTATTATTATTATTATTATTATTATTATTATTACTACTACTACTACTACTTTACCCTATCTCGTCAGGAGGATTAATAGTGTTCTCAGTTACCCTTTATCGCGTGACTCGAATCCTTACCCTACCAGTTGATGGTGAAGGTGCTCAGCCACTAGGGCAAGCTACATTCGGTCCACATTGTTGAGATATATACTATTAACCATGCATTTAGATATAATATTTATTCTAATAATTTTCATGATTAAAAGTCTAAGTAGGAGAATGTTGAGATATTATGCTTATAGATAATCTTCTAGTTTGCCGCGTCCTCTTGCTGCTTCCTGAGGAGATACTGAAGAAGCACGCAATGGAGACCTATTCTATGTTCTTCCCGAAAGTGTGCTAATCCCTATGTTGTGCGGAGCTGAGTATCTTCTATTCGCTGGGATAAAGCCTTTCCTCTGTAGGGGCCTTGTTCCGATGCGGGAAAAAATCTTTTTAAAGGGCATCTCGGCGAAAGAGGACTGAGAACCAATCGGTCAACTGTAGGAAACTGGCCAATTGCTGTCAACTGGTATCGGTACAACCACGAATCTCTTGTTTTCTTTGTTTACAGCTGGCCTTACTTAAATAAATAGGAGTTCCTGCTAAGAATTTTAATATTGATTAAAATCTATTTTGTATCACTACTAGAGAAACTTCCTAAAATAGTCCAGAAATACCGACCGAAATCGGTCGGAAAACTAGAAAAATCGACCGATTTTCGATCGACTTTAATCCGTCGAAATTAGGCTGGTCGGTGATAAATAGCGATCGAATTTGATTGAAAAATACCGATTTTGGTCGGTCAATTAATTTTCACAAACGATCCAAACATAAAAAATCTGCCGAAAAAATTGACCGAAGCCGGTCGGTATTTTTGATTATGCAATTAAAAAATGCACTGTCTGGGAATCGAACCAGGGTTTGTACTGTGGCATGTGTCAGAGGGGTGATTTATGTCACTCGAATTTTGCCCGAGGTTCACCACTGTGCGGCAGTCAAGCCAGCCTTGACTTCTGCCTTTCCGACACTTAGAATAATTTTAGGGACGTTTGAGACTTAGAAAGATTTAGGCAGCAAGTAAAGTAAAAGGCACACACGAAATTTACAGGAGTTTCTTCCCAACTCGTATTAATGTGTGAATACAAGAACACAATAAGCCAACCCCATGGCAAAGAACAAAGAACACCCTAGTTCCCTGCCCCGAAAATGATTTCCTACCCTTAGGAATACACTTAAACGGAATTGGATAACACTTGCCACAAGACTAAGTTTTTCTGCCCATTTGGGACAGCCTTATGCACATATTTATAGGATAGGTTGCCCAGTTACACTTGGCAGCATTTTAGACAATCAGTTGACAAGCCCCAACTGATGAGCAAACATAGGAAACATGCTAAAATCGTGTATAACTAAGCCACACAATCAGCCATGACCTAAAAACGTTCCTCCACTTGGCCCCATGATTAGTCATGCTTGAATGGGGCAGTTGTAACCACTCAACCGCCATGTCATGTGCACTGCATGCTTGTTTTGGCCAGCTTCTGCACGCCCAAGGCTGGCGTTACGCCCAGCCTTGCCTTTTGACACTGCTCCGCCCCAATGCCATGATCATAGCTTGCTGAATTTTGACTTAGCCGCACACGCCCATTGCCACAGCTGCCCGCCTATGTCAAGTCGCCCTCAACGACCAAATCTGCCATATTAATGTCATTGCTTGTCCCGCATTGCCTTGCCTTTTCATGCCATGTTTTGCCCCTACTTTGACATGGCTTTGCTTTGCCATTGTTATGCCAACCCGCACGTCCAAGTGAAATGCGCCTTGCCTCCGTTCAAGGTGCATTTGTCAATCCCGCATAGTCCGTCATGTTGAGCTGCTCGTCATGATGTTGCCCCATTTTTCAGGTTGTGTACCAAGGCCATCATGAAAATCCTTGTAACAACCCACACCTGCCGAGGAACTTTGTAAAGGGGCTAATAAACCACCCCCACCTGAAGAATATGTCGTCCTCGACGAAGCAGTTTCCGTATTTTTCAGCACCACCATAGGCGCTAAATATGCTGCCTCCTGCTCATGTTCTTCCTTGTTTGGCTCATCTTCACCTTTTTCTTCAGCAAACAAAGTTGTAAGCCGTTCGAGTTTTGGACAGTCCCTGGCCATGTGTGGTCCTTTGCAAATAAAACAACCATCAAACCTGTTGTTTTGTCCCTTGTTTGTTGAAGGTCCAACACATTGCTTTTCCTTTCCATTGCCATTGCCCTCAACAATATTACTCTTGTCATTTTCGTTTTTCCTCCACTCTTTTGCCTTGTCCTTGTTCTCGTTTTTGGACTTTGAAGTAGTAGAGAAATCAGAACCATATTGTCCCAAATGGAAATCACCCAACGCATCGGCAACATCGATGGCACTAGGAAAGTCTTTCACATTCTGCCTTCGGAGTTCCATCTGCGGCTGCGCCCACGACTGCAACCCGTAAAGGAAATTGTGCAGCTTGTCTTCCTCAGACATGTTGCTTATATCCAGCATCAAAGAACTGAAATCTTTGAGATATTCCCTGACTGTTCCATTTTGTTTCAACTTCTTCAAACGATCTCTAGCAATCCAGCCCGCATTGCTAGGAAAGAATTGATCCTTCAACTCTTTTTTCAGCCCTTCCCAAGAATTAATTTTTGGCCTACCAACACTTACATCGTCTGCCATGCTCGTCCGCCACCAAAGCTTTGCATCGTCCACCAAGTACATAGTCGTAATGGTCACCTTATGTTCATCTCGCACATTGGCAGCCTGAAAGTACTTCTCTATATCCCACAGGAAATTTTCGAGTTTCTTGGCACTCCTTGCACCATTAAACTCTTTAGGCACGAGAATTTTGACCTTGGTACGATCTGCCCCACGCTGTGCTTCACCATTGCCAACAGCACAATGCAGCAACCCATTTTCCACTTTCAGATCTGTGCACTCCTGGCTCAGTCTGTTCATCTCGGCCTCAAGATAGGCGAGACGAGTCACAATAGTCAGAAATTGATCGCCATCAATAATTCCGACGAGTGCCTCCAATGCAGCAACCTTTTCCCTCAGTTATGCGTTGCCACCGACCATCTTTCACGAAATTTAGCCACTACACATCGCGTCTTTGCCCCGATCCAGCCATGCTCTGATACCAGTTGTCACAGGGGTGATTTATGTCACTCGAATTCGGCCCGAGGTTCACCACTGTGCGCCAGTCAAGCCTAGCCTTGACTTCAGCCTTTCCAACTCTTAGAATAATTTTAGGGACGTTTGAGACTTAGAATGATTTAGGCAGCAAGTAAAGTAAAAGGCACACACGAAATTTACAGGAATTTCTTCCCAACTCATATTAATATGTAAATACAAGAACACAATAAGCCGACCCTATGGCCAAGAACAAAGAACACCCTATTTCCCTACCCCGAAAATGATTTCCTACCCTTAGGAATACACTTAGACGAAATTGGCTAACACTTTCCACAAGACTAATTTTTTCTGCCCATTTGGGATAGCCTTATGCACATATTTATAGTGCAGGCTTCCCAACTACACTTGGCAGCATTTTAGACAATCAGTTGACAAGCCCCAACTGATGAGCAAACATAGGAAACATGCTAAAACGTGTATAACTAAGCCACACAATCAGCCATGATCTAAAACCGTGCCTCCACTTAGCCCNATTCCCTAACTTGATCAAATCTGCCCACATTAATGTCATTGCTTGTCCCCTATTGCATTGCCTTGTCTTGCCATGTCTTTGCCCCTGCTTTGACATGGCTTTGCTTTGCCATTGTTATGCCAACCTGCACGTCCAAGTGAAATGTGTCTTGCCTCTGTTCAAGGTGCATTTGTCAACCCCACATAGTCTGTCATGTCGAGCTGCCCGTCATGATGTTGCCCCATTTTTCAGGTTGTGTGCCAAAACCATCAAGAAAATCCTTGTCACAACCCACACCTGCCGAGGAACTTTGTCAAGGGCTAACAACAGGATATTATTCTACTATTAGACCATTGGTACATTTTGGTTTAAGACTTTCTTTTGATTCCCCAGGGTAGGGGTAAGGTGTGCATACATGCCACACCTCCTTTTTCTACTCCGAAAGGGGTATATGGGAGTTTTTTCCAATTTAAGTGACAATCGAAACGAGATTATTTATCAAATTCAGAGTCGCCACTTGGGATAATTATGGTGTCCCAAGTCACATGTTTAAAATCCCGAATCGAGGAAGATTTGGAATCTGTTTAACAGTCCGCGAAACACGGAATCCGGGTAAGGAATTCTGTTAACCCGGGAGAAGATGTTAGGCATTCCCGGGTTCCGTGGTTTTAGCACGGTCGCTTTGATCATACTTGGCTTATTAAATTGTTTAACTACTCATTTTGGAACCTATGTGCTTTCACCTCTTTTAATTAAGAAATTATCTTAAAACAGGTCACGCTTACGTGTACCTATATGTTCGGCGCGTCAAAAATTATGTCACGCGTACGGGTCCACAATTAATAACGCTTTATTATTATTAAGAGAGTTTAATCAAAGTTGCGGGAACGCATACTCCGATTTTATTTTTAAGATCGTAATTATGTCACACGAACGTGTACACAACAACGATGGTATATTAAACGTGCCTAAAGCAAATTACGAATATTCATTTTAGAAACCGTAATCATGTCATGCGAACGTGTACATAATCACGATGATAAATTCAAAACGCACCTAAAGGTTTGCCTACCCGGGTGTTTCATGCTCATTCTCTTTTCAATTTCTTATTTCATGCATTTGACCAAGCCCAATTCCTAAAGAATGTGAACAAATTAATCACTAATGGGCTTTGGACTTCCCACTTCCCTCGACCCCACAAACAAATTCATTCAATCATCCACACATATAAAGATAGGAATGAGCAATTAACACACGTAGGAGAAAAGATAATGAGTAAAACAAACTAGAAGCAAAATGATGGATCAAAGTATGATAAGAGCCTCTTAAGGTTCTAATTAACCCATGTTAATTCCCAAGGTCAAACAGTTTGAAGCACCTCAAACTATTGTTCCCATCTAAATGAGTTTAATGTTTAGTGACTATTAAAACTAAAAAACAAACAAACAATGAATTAACCAAAGATAACAACCAACCGCTATTGACTAAAATTTAAACAAATGCAACTTAGAATCAGTGAGGTTCAACAAATGCACCAAGAATGCAAACCTTTAAGACATGGACTGGAAGCTCTAATTTTAGATGAAGTTAAATATTGCCAATTAACATGCGTAGAAACTCAAGAGGCAGGCAAAGATTGTTTCTGGAAAATCGCACAAATACACCAACAATTCAAGTTTTCAACTAATGGTCATAAAGTCTAACGTTTCTCAGTCGAACATATAAGGAATCGAGCGAATCAAAACATGAGGAAAGCGGCTAAACTCATGAAATTCCAAGAGATTGAAGAAGCCATTTCAAACTTCCTAAAGTCACGTGATTAATCTTTTGATAACAACAGAACCCAAGCACAAACTGCTATGCTTGTTCAAAAGAAGATAACAGAACGATTTAGGCGTCGACGAGCAGGCATACGACCCTAACAATTTAACTACGGTCTAAATATTCTGGCACCAGAAATCACTCGTACTAGAAAATCAGATAACCAAGTGAAGAACCGTGAGAATATGCATTACTGATTCGGACTCATTTGACAATCATATAGTCGAACAGATCGTCCATTTCAAATCGAGAAAATCTTAAACCAAGATATCCATAATAACAGCTAAAAGCTTTCGAGGAATAGAAAACGACCATTCGAATTAACTTTTGCTAATTGAGGATGTTCAAGCAAATCAAAACAGTGGGAACAGGATTCAAACAACAAAACGACATGTCAAATATCATTTCCAAACGTGAATCGAAACTGAATGCTAACTCCAAATTCAACCTCTACTGGAATTAATCAAAGACCTACTTCTACAGATGGATTCCCGTGGCTCTTATCGTATTTTCAATCAACACCCAAACAAATATAAAAAAAAAAAAAGAGATTGAACCTGATAGCACGAAGCTTTGATTAATTTCATTTGGAATCCAATACAAATGAATCCGCCTTGAAATTAGGAGTAACAACAAGTGAGAAATAGAAACTAGCAACCACGAACAAACCTCGATCGGCAACTCGTCGACTCCACGGCAAACTTTAATCAAACTCCATAGTTGAATTCCGAATCCGAAATTGAGAATGAAGAATCAGAAAGTTTTTATATATCCTTTTCCAAAACTGAAACTGCCCTAAAAATCTTAATCGAAACTCGAAAATAAGAAGGCAAAACTGAAATTTTATATCTTTGGTTTTTTGATGAATGAACTGAAAAATGAAAATCAGAAGAAGAAAATCAAAAACCAAGCCCTAATTTCTTCTCCTATTTGTCGAAATTTTCTGTCCATATTTTTTTTCTCTTTCTCGCTATCTATATGTGTGTGAGCAGTGAGGAGCAGCAGATGGAGTATATTAGAGGAGTTCTGGCCGGCGGCTTTCTTGGTTGATGGAATGATCGAAGAAGGTGGGGGTTCGGCGGAGATTTTGGTCTGAAATAGAGCGACGGATGGAGATGGTTGTTGTTCCGTTAGTGGTTGGTTGTTGTTGTCGTGGTAAATTGACGGCTAGAGATGGTTGTTGTTGCTAGAATGGGAGGGGGTGCAGCTTCTCAATCTCTTTTGCAGCTGGAATCTGATCTCTAATTCTCTAGTGTTCTGTCCAAAAGATCAAGAAGAAGCAGCCTAGGGTGTGTCGTGTGTGTGGTCATTTTTTTTAGGTGGGCAGCGGCGCTAGGGGTGTATTAGGGTTGTCTAGGTGTTCTCTCTACTTAGGTATAAGAGTTAGAGAATATCAGGTTTTTAACCATTAGGGTATTAGGTTATTTTTTGGGTTTGATGGGTTTTGGGCTTGGGATTATGGGCTAAGATGGCTTTTGGGTTTTAGGTTGGGTCTATGTATTATTGGATTGAAATTGAGCTAACACTTAAAATTCATAAACTATAGACCCAAATCCAATTCTTCTTACAATAGTATAAAACACCTATAAAAATATAAAATCACTCCTAATTAATTGAAATAACCTATTAAAGATAAACCTAAAATGAAACTGTTTTTGATATTTTTTCAAGATTATGTAAAAACAAAAACTCTAGTAAATTTGAATTCCCTTGTTCTCCAGGTGGGCACCTGCAACTTAAACTTGAAATGAATTCCCTTGTTCTCCAGGTGGACGCCTGATGCTGACTTAAAATTTGAAATAAATTCCCTTGTTCTCCAGGTGGGCGCCTGATACTTGAACTTGAGATGAATACCCTTGTTCTCCAGGTGGGCGCCTGATGCTTAAACTTGAAATGAATTCCCTTGTTCTCCAAGTGGGCGCCTGATGCTCAAACTTGAAATGAATTCCATCGTTCTCCAGGTGGGCGCCTGATGCTTGAACTTGAAATGCATTCCCTTGTTCTACAAGTGGGCGCCTGATGCTTAAACTTGAAATGAATTCCCTTGTTCTCCAGGTGGGCGCCTGATGCTAAAACTTGAAAAGAATTCCCTTGTTCTCCAGGTGGGCGCCTGATGCTTAAACTTGAAATGAATTCCCTTGTTCTCCAGGTGGGCGCCTGATGCTCAAACTTGAAATGAATTCTGTTCTCCAGGTGGGCGCCTGATGCTTAAACTTGAAATGAATTCCCTTGTTCTCCAGGTGGGCGCCTGATGCTCAAACTTGAAATGAATTCCCTTGTTCTCCAGGTGGGCGCCTGATGCTTAAACTTGAAATGAATTCCCTTGTTCTCCAGGTGGGCCCCTGATGCTCAAACTTGAAATGAATCCCTTGTTCTCCAGGTGGGCGCCTGATGCTTGAACTTGAAATGAATTCCCTTGTTCTTCGGGCGGGCTCCTGGTGCCTCTCCGACTTGAATCTGAAAGTTGACCCTGTTCTTCAGGCGGGATTCTCCTGATGCCTCTTGAACTTGAAACTGAAACCTGAACACTGACCCTGTTCTTCAGGTGGGCTCTTGATGCCTCTCTGACTTGGACTTGTAAACCGAAAGTTGACCCTGATCTTCAGGCGTGATTCTCCTGATGCCTCTGACTCTAACTTGAAAACTGAAAGTTAACCCTGTCTTCAGGCGGACTCCTGCTGTCTTGACTTGAATCTTGAAAACTGAAAATTGACCCTATTCTTCAGGCGGGCTCCTGCTGTCTTTTACTTGGACCTAAAACCGATTTCTGAAATGTTGCCCCTCGTTCTCCAGGTGGGTGCCTGCAATCAAAACAAACAAAACGAACAAAAATTTTCTGCCCCGGTTTGCACTGGGAAGATTTGTGAGTTGTTAGCAAAACTGTAAATCACATATGCTATTGGTGAAGGATGCGATGATGAGGGTAAAACTAAAGACTCGACTAGGATGTGCGTCTCCTGTGAGATTGAACTTAAGAGAAACTATAAGCTAAGCTTGACTAAACTAAAAATTGACCATATTCTTAAGGCGGGTCTCCTGAACTAAAGGAAAACTAAGAATTGACAACTTAAGAAAACTAAAATTGACCCTATTCTACAGGCGGGACCCCTGAACTTAAGGAAAATCTAAAGATTAACAACTTGAGGAAATTAAAACTGACCCTATTTTCCAGGCGGGACCCCTGAACTTTAAGAGAAACTAAATATTGAAAACTTAAGGAAACTAACAAGTGACCCTATTCTCCAGGCGGGACCCCTGAACTTAAGGGAAACTAAAGACTAACCACTTAAGAAAATTAAAAATGACCTTATTCTCCAGGCGGGGCTCCTGAACTTAAGGAAAGCTAAAGATTAACAACTTAAGAAAACTAAAATTGACCCTAATCTCCAAGCGGGACCCCTGAACTTAAAGAAAACTAAGACTAACAACTTAAGGGAACTAAAAAACTGACCCTATTCTCCAAGCGCGACCCCTGAACTCAAGAAAAACTAAAGACTAACCACTTAAGAAAATTAAAAATGACCCTATTCTCCAGGCTGGACCCCCGAACTTAAGGAATGCTAAAGTTTAATAATTTAAGGAAACTAAAACTAACCCTATTTCCAGGCGGGACCCCTAAACTCAAGAAAAACTAGAGATTAACGACTTAAAAAAACTAAAGTTGACCCTATTCTCCTGGCGGGACCCCTGAACTTAAGGAAAACTAAAGATTAGAAACTTAAGAAAGCTAACAATTGACCCTATTCTCCAGGCGGGACCCCTGATCTAAAGGAATGCTAAAGATTAATAATTTAAAGAAACTAAAACTGACCCTATTTCCAGGCGGGACCCCTTAACTCAAGAAAACTAGAGATTAACGACTTAAGAAAACTAAAGTTGACCCTATTCTCCAGGCGGGACCCCTGAACTTAAGGAAAACTAAATATTAACAACTTAAGAAAGCTAACAATTGACCCTATTCTCCAGGCGGGACCCCTGATCTAAAGGAATGCTAAATATTAACGACTTAAGAAAAATTAAAAACTAACCCTATTCTCCAGGCGGGACCCCTGATCTAAAGGAATGCTAAAGATTAACGACTTAAGAAAAATTAAAAATTGACCCTAGCCTTCAGGCGGGACCCTGATCTTAAGGAAAATGAAAGATTAACAACTTTAGAAAAATTAAAAAACTGGACCTATTTTCCAGGCGGGACCCCTGATCTAAAGGAAATCTAAAGATTAACAACTTAAGAAAGCTAACAATTGACCATATTCACCCAGCGGGACCCCTGAACTCACGGAAAACTAAAGACTATCAACTTAAGAAAATTAAAACTAGCCCTATTCTCCAGGCGGGACCCCTGAGCTCAAGAAAACTAAAGATTAACAACTTAAGAAGACTAAGACATGACCCTATTCTCCAGGCGGGATCCTGAACTTAAAGAAAGCTAAAGACTCTTACGACTAGGGAGACTCCCTAGGAGGTACGGTTCTTCTCAACTAAGAAAAAAATCCTAGGAGATACGGTTCTTCTCAACTAAGGGAATGTCTAAGAGGTAACATTCTCAAACAGCCTTTGTGCTGACAAAATTGGGCATGACACTTGAGAGGTTCAAGCTTCCAAGCTTTGATTTGGACACAGTCTTCGTCCCTATTTCAAACAAAGAAAACTTGTGAGTTTAAACATGGTGGTTTGTTTGTGGCCTTGACTTTGAGGGCGATTGCTCCTTCACTTCCCATGATAACTTTGATTTCAACTTGAAATACCTTGCTTGTTTATTGACTAACTACTTTCTCTGTCACCCTTATCACAGAAAATACCTCTGATCTGTTCAAACCCAATACCCTCTATTTGTTGCATTGTGCTCATGAATTGACATATACCGGACCTTTGTATTTCACATAAATCCCAAAGCACGTCAATTGCCACCCACTCAGTGCGCGTACTGTTCTTTCCTGACTTATGCCACTTTGATGTGCTAGCCAGATTCTGTTTTGTGCAATTGGAAAGCTGGTAGCAAATTTTGATGTCATTTCTCACTTGTTCTGACCAAACAAACTCAAGAAGAGGAAGTAAACAAAACAAAAGGAACAAAGTAAGGGACAATGGAAAGAGATGATACCTAACAAGAGAATTACAAAGTAGAAACTTATCAAATGTGGATACCAACTCTAATGACCATGACATGCACCTTTGGAATAAGTGGCCTAATCTATCAAGCAAGTCTAATGTTCAACTCTTGTTGTACCTCTTTGCCATGAAACTGGGCTTCAATGCTCCGATTATCCTATTTGATTCACGGTCCTTATTCGACTTGTAGTGCCCGAAGGGTTTTCACCATCAAGCCTCTCTCATTTTGTTCTTTCTCTCAACTTACCGTCGCCTTATGGTGCCTGTGAAAGTTTTCACCGATAAGACTCTCTCATTTTTTTCTTTTTCTTCTTACTTCCTCTGATTCTGCAGATGACAAGGCGTTGTCCATAATAAAAATATTGTATGCTCCCGGCATGTCTGACTCGGCACACTCAAAGATTATCTGGGAGGTCTTTTTGGACTGTAATGTGGCTTTTGTATAGGGTTAGAAAGAAGGGATATCATAAAGGGTCAAAATAACTAAGACAACAGGGTTAATTTATCTACAACTTTTGGAATCCATTATAAAACTTTGCCCCAATTTCTAAAACAAGGGAATTTGATTCTTTTTTTTAGATGGAATCTCTAAGAAAGACTGCCCACTCTCGACTTCGTGGGATTATAAAATATTTTATTTTGTATGACCGAACCGTAAGGCTGCCTACGTATCTTGTGGTGACAAGAATCAGGTCGAACATAGTTCATAACTAATTCTTGTTTTGTTTTTTGTTGCTCTTTTTCGTTTCTTTCTTCTTCTTTTTCCTTTTTTTCCTTTTTCTCTCTTTTTTCTTTTTTCTTTTTTTTTTGTTGTTTTTGGTTTTTGATTGGAATGAACTTTCTAAAACAAACCTATGGGGACATGAGCATTTTTCTTTTTATGACTCTAATTTGATTCCAAAAGAGGGGAGGTCAAAGAAATGAGCACAGGCTCAAAGGGGTATCAAAGGATATAAAGTGTTTGGATAGCTGAAAGAGGGCCTCCTAATCTCTAAGAATACCAAGTATAACACATGCAACTTGAAGATGAAAAATGAAGATCATGCATATTCGGCATTGGTATCACAGATATGCCTTCCACCTTTCTTTAGGGCCTTGTCAAGTACAGAGCTCTTCTTCGGTGATTTCTTCTTCAAAATGGATGTGCTCCGTCAGTTTGGAGCAAACTCCCTTGGCTTTATGTTGTAACTTGAGATGCACTTGAACTCAAAGTTGCTTGCTTCAAATTGTGTGGGAAGCACTCTCTTGTAACAAATTCTTGTCGTCCTATTAACTTCCCCAAATTATCTGCCCCGGTTTCACACAGCTCGGGCTTCAAATGATCTCAAAATGTCCAAATCTGTACTTTTTTCCCTCAAATGTCTATGTCATCTTCAAAATTGTTTTATTGCTTCATGATTAGACTATCTTGTAAGACTAGGCTGAGAATTACGCGTGCATGTCATGTCACTAGAGCCAACGTGAAAAGAACTATCAAAGGAAAAGAGAACTAAACAAAAAAGGACTAGAGATACAAAAAACAGAAAATTGGATTAGACAGACGGTGAAAGGGCTTGAACAACAAAACAGGCAAAATAAACTGGGTTACAACCCTGGAACAAACCTAGATAACACCAAATGAGTTACTACGACTAAAGGAACTAGGCAAAATAAAAATATAGAAGGGTTTGAGTCACAAGACAATATCCAGATTACAACCCTGAAATAACCCGGACAGCAGAAATGAAAATAACATAAACCACCAAGACTCCTCCCCGGCTAGCCGAGAAATGGAGCGTCTTTACCAAGCTCGGCATCTTAGCCAATGAGTTCCATATCAATATTATCAATACCATTACCAACTTTAATGTCATTAACTTCAGTCAGCAAGTTCCCAAGAGGATTCTCATACTCCCTGTCACCATGCATCGTCCTCACAAAGTGTGCATCATCATGTACGGGTAAAGGATTCTGCGCGATATTCTGGGTGTCACTGTCCTGGATCACAATTATCCCTTCTTGAATCATTCTTTTTATTTCCCTTTTCAAAGAACGACAATCTTCAATGCTATGACCTTGGACATTAGAGTGGTACATGCACCGTACAGTCGGATCAAAACCTTTTGCATAAGGGTCTGGAGTATAGCCGAGGAGTGGCTCAATCAGGCCAGAATGTTTTAACTTTTCAAACAGGCTTGTGTAGGATTCTCAGATTGGCGTGAAACTATTTCTTTGCCTTTGTTCCCCTCCATGCCCCTATTTTCTAGGTTTACCGGGTGCTCGGGAAAATTGTGAAGGCGCACGAGAATTTTGGGATGCTGGTTCTCGCCCTAGGGAGTGACCTAGTGGTTGGACAGATGGCCGGATGTTGTTCGAAAGATAATACTGGGGTGGATTATGTGGAGCTTGGGGATGTTCATGGGGCCGGTATTGAGGCTGAAAGCGTTTAGAAGGAATGCCCACTGGATCCTGTCGTTGTCGGGGCTCAGCAGCATCTTTTCTATCAATCAGAGGGCTGACCCGAGCAACTTGTTCGTTCCATCTGAACCAGAACTCCCTAAAGCATCTCTTTGGGTTTCTTTTCCATCTGAGATAGGGACGAGCGGTCTGGGATAATGTCTTCATTATGCTGATATCCGAACAAAATCTTGAGCCATGTCATTCCATGTATGCCACTTATTGACATCTTGACGAGTATGCCATTCCAAGGCTGCCCCAGTCAAGCTCTCACTGAAATGCGCCATTAACAGCTCATCTTTCCCGCCAACACCTCTCATTTCGCTGCAAAAACCCCTCAGATGGGCTACTGGATTTCCATGCTCGTCATACAAGTTAAACTTTGCTATTTTAAATCCCGCGGGCAAGTGAACGTCAGGGAACATACACAGATCTTTGAAGGCAATACTCTTCTGACCTGCCAACCCTTGCATGTTTCTTAAAGACTGCTCTAAGATTTTCACCTTCCTGGATATCTCATCTTGCTCCACTGTCTTAGCAGGCTTTTCAGTTTCACCGGGAGGCTCAAAATGAGGAGCGTGAGAGTATGGATCCGAGACCTTGAAAGTTGGTTCTGGAGCACAGTGTTGGGCATCGGGGATTTTGAACAAGTCTCGCTAGAGGATCGAGGAAATGTAGCCGGTGGATGAGATACAAAAACATGAGTGGTCAAAGGAGTGGGATATGAGGTGGTTTTGGCGGGTGGAGGGTGAAAAGGTTGTGGGGAGGTATCAGCAGCAGCGGGAATCTGGATTTGTGATAGTGGCGGAATGGTGACAAGGCTTTCAGGGTAGTTAGTGGGAAATAATGGTGGAGGACGCCCACTAATCCAGGCTTGGTATATTTCGGTCATCTGCCCTTTCAACCTTAAAACTTCTTCTTTCAACTCAGATTCTGACTCAACAATCTCCTTAAACGGATCAATAACACCCCTGTCCAAGTCTTTGCTAGCCATGGCTACCTTGCTCTTTGACCTTGTGTTGTATGGATGAGTTACTTAAGAACCACAAACCAACTAGCCTTCTGCTATAATGAAGATAACAAAGAGGGACAAAGTGAAGTCATCATGTTAGCGTTAGGGCATTTAACAGCTAAAAATATCACATTGCGTACAATGCACCTAGTCACAGTTATCGGTTCAAAAATGACTTCGAGGTTACGAAGGTCATATGGCATCATCCCAGTTTCACTCTTGTTGCCCCGTTTCCTCTTCATTTTCCTTTCTAGCACCGCTTGGTTTTTCATTTCATTCCCCCTCTTTTCTTTCTGACTATCGCTCTTTTCTTTCCTCTCATTTCTCACATCCCACCACTTCATTCTCTTTTTTTCTTTTTCTTTTTTTCTCTTTTTTTTTTCTCTCTTTTTTTTAAAAAAAATGATTCGATCGAACCCTATGTAGGTTGGCAACGTATCATGACGCCGCATGAATCAGATCTTTGCGTAGTTCGGGAAGATCGGGAATAAAGTAAACAAACTAACGTTCTCTCTTTTTTTTTTTTACCTAAATGACTATTCTGATGAGAAAAGAGAAATAAAAGAAGCAAATCTTTTTTTTCTAGACTTAATGTTCTATATCCTATTCTAAACTCAAGCTTAAACGAGCATATATTTTTTCCTTTTTTCCTTTTTTGAAACAGATACTCTATGAAAAATTTTAAGGAGAAAAAACCTAGAAGAGAAAAATATTTTTTGATTCTTTTTTAGGAAGGAAATCTAAAGAATGAACCAAAGAAAAATATTTTGAATTTTCGTTTGATATCCCGAAGAAAGATTTTGAAACTAGAAATGAAAAAGATAAAAAAATATTTTTGAATTTCAGTTTTTGATTACCTAAGGGAGAAACTCTGGAGATAAACTGTCACGACCCAAATCCACTACGGGTCGTGATGGCGCCGGACACCGTTGTCAGGCGAGCCAACTAAATTATCAATTTAATTCCCTTTTGATACCTTTGAAAATCTAAGAGCTTTCCCTCCATTTTTCATATATAAAACAATCTTTGTTTCAATTCAAATTAAGAAATAACTATTAACACACATCCTTCGAAAAACCATCCCAGAACTCGGTGTCACAAGTGCATGAGCAACTACTGATAAGGAAAATAAATTACAATGTCTGTCTGAAACACAGTGGACAAAAAATAAATAAATAAAGTACTGGAAGGGAAATACACTAGCTGCGGGTGTCTCGAACAATGCAGCTCATCTAGTCCCCAAATCATTCGTGCTGCCATCTAATGTAAAATATACCTGTGCAACAAAAATGCACAGAAGTGTAGTATGAGTACGTAATCAACGTGTACTCAGTGAGTATCCCGCCTAAACCCGAAGGGGTAGAGACGAGATGGCCAATTTCGACACTCACTAGAGGTCAATTATCAATATTCAATAATGCGAGGATAGTCGTGGAGTCATATAGTAGTTCTAGTTCAGGAAGCCAGGAAAACAAGTAAAACACCTTCAACAATAATCAAGGGCTTCAAGGTTTATTCTTTATTATCTTACCAGTTTATATCAAGCCACGTAGGGCCAATTCCACATTTACAATTTTCAAGTAACAGATAAACACGCGCAAAACATGCCGAGGTCGACGGCCCGCTCCAACAGAAATGTAAGTTTGTGCACTGCCGAGGGTCGAGCGGCACGAACCATAGATGCATCTATTCTCACCGAGGCGTTCGGCCCGTTCCATAAATAAACACATATCCTGCTCACGAATCATCCATACGACGCAGGCACACATAAAATACATGCTCAAGAAGGATATTAAGAGCTTATCGGGGATANAATTGCTACTAACTCCGAACCTAACCGAAGGTCATCTTTCTCGAACTGTTAACAATTGAAATACTGATTTAATCCTGAACCACCGCATCCCGCGATATCTGATAGTTGTATCTCCGATACCATTTCACAACATCTTGCCTCAAAGGCGAATTGTAGCAGATCATAACACCGACAAACTTAATACGCCCAATTAGGACAACAGCTCTCCGATAAAGAAGAGAAGATTCCACCACGCTTGCCATTGCTAAGTCTCATCACTTCCACCAGTCCACATCTGACCCTCCCTAGTTCGATTGCCTTTCCCACTGCCGGGAATAACGTATTAAATCTCTTGATTGCGCATTGAGTAAACCTCCCTTGAATTCATTCACTGCCCTGACATGCGGGCAACACTCTACCATCATATTACTACTGCAGAATAGTCATTCATAAGCATCGCGGCAACTAGTGCCTAGCCCCAAAGCCCTCGAAATTACCGCTACTGGGCTGAAACAATGGAATATTCCTCCATAAGGTGACGACAATAATCTGATCAGCTATATCGGGAGAAACACCCCGTATCACATCCGTAGTACCGTTATGGCTCTTCATTTTTTTTTGATTTACATCACGCGCTTCGCGTCGCATAGGATTGAGTGGAAAGAAACAAAGGCATAAGCCTCTCATGAAATCGAATCGCACGATAAGGAAACAAAGAAGGGAAGTACTCCTAACAGTCCTACAGCCTCCCGAGGATAAGTACAGACGTCTCCGTACCGATCCGCGAGACTCTACTAGACTTGCTCATGACTCGTGAGACTGACGGGAACCTGGCTCTGATACCATGTTGTCACGACCCAAATCCACTACGGGTCGTGATGGCGCCGGACACCGTTGTCAAGCGAGCCAACTAAATTATCAATTTAATTCCCTTTTGATACCTTTGAAAATCTAAGAGTTTTCCTTCCATTTTTCATATATAAAACAACCTCTGTTTCAATTCAAATTAAGAAATAACTATTAACACACATCCTTCGAAAAACCATCCCAGAACCCGGTGTCACAAGTGCATGAGCAACTACTGATAAGGAAAATAAATTACAATGTCTGTCCGAAACACAGTGGACAGAAAATAAATAAATAAAGTACTGGAAGGGAACTACACTAGCTGCGGGTCGTCTCGAACAATGCAGCTCACCTAGTCCCCAAATCATCCGTGCTGCCATCTAAAGTAAAATATACCTGTGCAACAAAAATGCACAGAAGTGTAGTATGAGTACGTAATCAACATGTACTCAGTGAGTATCCCGCCTAACCCCGAAGGGGTAGAGACGAGACGGCCAATTTCGACACTCACTAGAGGTCAATTATCAATATTTAATAATGCGAGGATAATCGTGGAGTCATATAGTAGTTCTAGTTCAGGAAGCCAGGAAAACAAGTAAAACACCTTCAACAATAATCAAGGACTTCAAGGTTTATTCTTTATTATCTTACCAGTTTATATCAAGCCACGTAGGGCCAATTCCACATTTACAATTTTCAAGTAACAGATAAACACGCGCAAAACATGCCGAGGTCGACGGCCCGCTCCAACAGAAATGTATGTTTGTGCACTGCCGAGGGTCGAGCGGCACGAACCACAGATGCATCTATTCTCACCGAGGCGTTCGGCCCGTTCCATAAATAAACACATATCCTGCTCGCGAATCATCGATACGACGCAGGCACACATAAAATACATGCTCAAGTAGGAAATTAAGAGCTTATCGGGGATAATCAACCAAATAGACAAATTTCTCTTTTTAACATTTTAAGGAAAATTTA
Source organism: Nicotiana attenuata (assembly GCF_001879085.1). Taxonomy (NCBI): domain Eukaryota; kingdom Viridiplantae; phylum Streptophyta; class Magnoliopsida; order Solanales; family Solanaceae; genus Nicotiana; species Nicotiana attenuata. The sequence goes on from NW_017671115.1 coordinate 156,326, forward strand.
ATATTAAATCTCTTTTTAAATTCCTTTACCAATTCAAGGTGATTGAAACACTTCAAACTATCAATGGGTTCACAGTAATCCAAGTATAACATGCTTTTGGGTCCTAACTACCGGACAATAGCATAATAGTAGCTACGCACGGACTCTCGTCACCTCGTGCGTACGTAGCCCCCACAAATAGGAGCACATAACCAATTTAACTCACCTATGGGGTAAATTCCCCCTTACAAGATTAGAAAGGAGACTCACCTCGCTCCAAAGATCCACAACCGGCATTCTACATTCTTCCGGAGACTTGCACCAACGCACAATGCCCCAAAACTAGCCAACGATCATACAAATCCATTAATATATGCTCAATTATACTTTACAACCCAATTTATAACAATTCCTAACCCCGAACGAAAAGTTGACAAAAATGCCCTCGGGCCCACGTGCCCGGAATCCGAAATTTCTCTGAGATAAAGTTTACCCATGACCTTAGGAACTCAAATATATGATTTTCTCCTAAGTCCATACTCAAAATCGTGGTCAAATTCGAAGAAATGTAAATTCATAGGTTTTCCACCAAAACCCCAAATTTCTATAATTTCCTTGCCTAAATCCATGTATAAACCTTGTATTTAACTCAAAGCTAGCATAAATTACTTACCTCATGACAAGTGACGAAAATGACACCTCCAAGCTGCTCCCCATCGACTCCAATGGAAGAAAAATGGGGTTGAAATGAACTCAACCCCGAACTTAAAACAAGTCTCTGCCTTCAGTCGTTTCCGCTTCTGCGGAAATTTTACCGCTTAAGCGATTCCGCTTCTGCGGATATCTTGCCGGTTCTGCGGCTCCCATCCACGCCCAGGCCTTCCGCTTCTGCGGTTCTCCACATCGCAGGTGCGGTCCGCTTCTGCGGAAACCCAACCGCATCTGCGGATCCCTGCAGCTCCAACCAAAACCGCTTCTGCAGTTACTTCCCCGCTTCAGCGGGGCCGCTTCTGCGGTCCCGTTTCCGCAGAAGCAGAAATACCAGCAACCAGCAACACCAGCCTTCCCAAAAATCTATTTTTCGATCCGTTAACCACCCGGAATCCACCCGAGGCCCCCGGGACCCCAACCAATCATACCAACCAATCCCATAACACATTACGGACTTGCTCGAAGCCTCAAATCACATCAAACAACACTAAAACCATGAATTACACCCCGATTCGAGCTTTATGAACTTTGAACTTTCCAACTTCTATTTCCGATGCTTAAGCCTATCAAATCACGTCCGATTGACCTCAAATCTTGCACACAAGTCGTATTTGACATTACGGACCTACTCCAACTTCCGGAATCGGATTTCGACCCCGATATCAAAAAGTCCACTTCCGGTCAAACTTCCCAAAAACCTTCAAATTTCTATCTTTAGCCAAATTGCTTCAAAATGACCTACGGACCTCCGAATTCACTTCCGATCGCGCCCCCAACTCCAGAATCACCATACGGAGCTATTCATAGTCTCGGAATCCCAAACAGACATCGATAACACTGAAATGCACTTCGAGCCAAACTTATGAATATCCTTCTAAAATGCTAACTTCCACAATAGGCGCCAAAACGCTCCCGGGTTATCCAAAACCCGGACCGGGCATATGCCCAAGCCCGAAATCTTCATACGAACCTGCTGGAACCTTCAGATCCTGATTCCGAGGTCGTTTACTCAAAAACCCATTCCTAGTTCATTCTTTCAACTTCAAGCTTCTCAAATGAGAATTCTCTTTCTAAATCAACTCTGAACTTCCCGGAACTTAATTCCGACCACGCGTACAAGTCATAATACCTGAAATGAAGCTGTTCATGGCCTCCGACTGCTGCACGGAGCGCTAGGACTCAAAACGACCGGTCGGGTCGTTACATAAACCAAAGATAAAGTATGTTGTTTTTTTTCTTCTATGTACAATGTCCTAAAGTTCTGGTGAAAATAAAAAGAATATTTTTTTTCTGTTTTTTATTAATTTTCCAAAGAAGAACCTAAAAAGAAATCTTTTTTTTCTTCGGATTTTTGGAATTAATATCTTAAATAAAACTTCTAAAGAGGTATCAAAAGAAAATTCTCTTTTTTTTGTTTGAATTTTTAGTCTTAATATACTAAAGGAAATATAAAAGCAATTTTTTTATTATTTTGAGTTCTAGATATTAATTTCCTAAAGGAAAAACACCTCAAATGAACTTTTTTTTTAATTCCTAGAATTAGTATTCTAAAGAAAACTTCTAACGGAAATATAAAAACGCAAAATTTCTTTTTTGTTTTGGATTTTTGATTTATAACACATTTTTTCAAATACAAAATAGGAAATACAATAACAAAAAAAACTCGACAAATTTGCTAGACTATGACAGACTTCAACATCCCTTAAAAGACTCGATATTACTGTACAGAACTAGAAGGTAAAACGCGACATAAAAAGAAAAAATAGACTCGAAACATAAAAAAAATCTCCTTAAGCAACTCCCGAATGAGCGTTCTTGACTGGATGGTCTTGGGGCGTCTGTCATGCTCAAACTCCGATAAGTAGATCCACACCTGTATGAGTAAATTAAGACCAAATAAAGTTAAAGACCTAGAACACTATGTGAGAAAATAACATTCCTGTAGGACATGATTGAGGCTATTTTGGCAAAATGACCTACGTGGCCAAAGGTGGCTAGACATGCAAGATTTGACTAAGACCCCGCGAAGCCAAGAACCTAAGACTCACTAGGAAGACCGGACCCTATGTGGGCTGCCTACGTATCCCGCCCCGAAAGACGAGAATCAGGTATGCGTAGCTCGGGCAGATTGGATACGGGCGAGAATTAAAAAAATAACTAATTCGGAGAAAACATATTTTTGTCTCTTTTTTTTGAAAAATAATGGGAAAGTGCAAAATCTTTTTGGATTTTTCAATTTTTTTGCCTTTTTTTCTTTTTCTTAAAAAAAATGTGAAAGATAAACATAACTGGTCCCTACTTGCTTTATTTTCACATTTCACCCTCTTTTCTTTCTCATTTACCCTCAACTATCATTGGTCCGCCAAATGACCCTTTTCCCCTTGAAGAAATGCAACATGTAGCACATAGGATGCATCAGGATGGTCTTTTTTTTTTGGGTACACCTGTCCTAGACGGACCCAACCCCTGTGTTGAGTCCCCTAAGTCAAATGCACGTGATGCAAACAAACGTTCCTACTAGGTATCCGGCATGAGGTTATGTTATTATAGGTTTACACCTGGGGTTGTGTTCTAGACCTGGCTTCCCGAGCGGACAGCTCGAGCCGAGGTGGGGGCAACGTACCGGGAGGACGAAAGTCTACCCAACCTTGTTGCTGACCCAAGCCCCGTTCTAATTGGTACGACTTCTAACAGAAAGTGGGCCACGCGTACGTGTGCACCATATTTTAGAAGACTCAAGAGGGTGGCGTAAGAAGGCATTGTAATAAAATTCAAGCAATATTGAAATGGCAAATAAACAGCAATTAGCACATTAGGTTCACAAAAATACGGTAATATCAACAATAAATAAAGCCAAGTAACAATCATATTAAAAAGCTCGAATTCTTGAACCCTGAACCAGAGATTCTGGTTCGGTCCCCAGCAGAGTCGCCAGAGCTGTCACACCTCCTTTTTCTACCCCGAAAAGGGTATAAGGGAGTTTTTTCCAATTTAAGTGACAATCGAAATGGGATTATTTATCAAATTTAGAGTCGCCATTTGGGATAATTATGGTGTCCCAAGTCACCGGTTTAAAATCCCAAATCAAGAAAGATTTTGACTCTGTTTAACAGTCTGCAAAATACAGAATCCGGGTAAGGAATTCTGTTAACCCGGAAGAAGGTGTTAGGCATTCTCGGGTTCCGTGGTTTTAGCACGGTCGATTTGATCATACCTGGCTTACTAAATTATTTAACTACTCATTTTGAAACCTATGTGCTTTCACCTCTTTTAATTAAGAAATTATCTTAAAACAGGTCACGCGTACGTGTACCCATTTGTTTGACGCGTCAAAAATCATGTCACGCGTACATGTCCACAATTAATAACGCTTTATTATTATTAAGAGAGTTTAGTCGAAGTTGCGCGAACGCATACTCCGATTTTGTTTTTAAGATCGTAATTATGTCACGCGAACGTGTACACAACAACGATGGTATATTAAACGTGCCTAAAGCAAATTATGAATATTCATTTTAGAAACCGTAATCATGTCATGTGAACGTGTACATAATCACGATGATAAATTCAAAACGCGCCTAAAGGTTCGCCTACCCAGGTGTTTCATGCTCATTCTCTTTTCAATTTCCTATTTCATGCATTTGACCAAGCCCAATTCCTAAAGAATGTGAATAAATTTAATCACTAATGGGCTTTGGCCTTCCCACTTCCCTCGACCCCAACAAACAAATTCATTCAATCGTCCACACATATCAAGATAGGAATGAGCAATTAACACACGTAGGAGAAAGGATAATGAGCAAAACAAAATAGAAGCAAAATGATGGATCAAAGTATGATACGAGCCTCTTAAGGTTCTAATTAACCCATGTTAATTTACAAGGTCCCTCAAACTATTGTTCCTGTCTAAATGAGTTTAATGTTTAGTGACTATTAAAACTCAAAAACAAAAATGAATTAACCAAATATAACAACCAACCGCTATTGACTAAAATTTAAACAAATGCAACTTAGAATCAGTGAGGTTCAACAAATGCACCAGGAATGCAAACCTTTAAAACATGGACTGGAAGCTTTAATTTTAGATGAAATTAAATATTGCCAATTAACATGCATAGAAACTCAAGAGGCAGGCAAAGATTGTTTCTGGAATATCGCACACAAATACACCAACAATTCAAGTTTTCAACTAATGGTCATGAAGTCTAACGTTTCTCAGTCGAACATATAAGGAATCGAGCGAATCAGAACATGAGGAAAGCGACTAAACTCATGAAATTCCAAGAGATTGAAGCAGCCATTTCAAACTTCCTAAAGTCACGTGATTAATCTTTTGATAACAACAGAATCCAAGCACAAACTGCTATGCTTGTTCAAAAGAAGATAATAGAACGATTTAGGTGTTGACGAGCAGGCATACGACCCTAACAATTTAACTACGCTCTAAATATTCTGGCACCAGAAATCACTCGTACTAGAAAATCAGATAACCAAGTGAAGAACCATGAGAATATGCATTACTGACTCGGACTCATTTGACAATCATATAGCCGAACAGATCGTCCGTTTCAAATCGAGAAAATCTTAAACCAAGATATCCATAATAACAGCTAAAAGCTTTCGAGGCATAGAAAACGACCATTCGAATTAAATTTTGCTAATTGAGAATGTTCAAGCAAATCAAAACAGTGGGAACAGGATTCAAACAACAAAACGACATGTCAAATATCATTTCTAAACGTGAATTGAAACTGGATGCTAACTCCAAATTCAACCTATATTGGAATTAATCAAAGACCTACTTCTACAGATGGATTCCCATGGTTCTTATCGTATTTTCAATCAACACCCAAACAGATATAAAAAAAAAGAGAAAGAGATTGAACCTGATTGCGCGAAGCTATGATTAATTTCGTTTGGAATCCAATACAAATGAATCCGACCTTGAAATTGGGAGTAACAACAGGTGAGAAATAGAAACTAGAAACCACGAACAAACCTCGATCGGCAACTCGTCGACTCCACGGCAAACTTTAATCAAACTCTATAGTTGAATTTTGAATCCGAAATTGAGAATGAAGAATCAGAAAGTTTTTATATATCCTTTTCCAAAACTGAAACTGCCCTCAAAATCTAAATAGAAACTCGAAAATAAGAAGGCAAAACTGAAATTTTGTATTTTTGGTTTTTTGATGAATGAACTGAAAAATGAAAATCAGAAGAAGAAAATCAAAAACCAAGCCCTAATTTCTTCTCCTATTTGCCGAAATTTTTTGTCCGCATTTTTTTTCTCTTTGTCGCTATCTATATGTGTGTGAGCAGTGAGGAGCAGCGGCTGGAGTAGATTGGAGGAGTTCTGGCCGGCGGCTTTCTCGGTTGATGGAATGGTCGAAGGAGGTGGGGGTTCGGTGGAGATTTTGGTCTAAAACAGAGCAATGGATGGAGATGGTTGTTGTTCCGGCAGCGGCTGGTTGTTGTTCGGTGGTGAATTGATGGCTGGAGATGGTTGTTGTTGCTAGAATGGGAGGGGGAGTCTTCTCAATCTCTTTTGCAGCTGGAATGCGATCTCTAATTCTCTAGCGTTCTGTCCAAAAGATCAAGAAGAAGCAGCCTAGGGTGTGTCGTATGTGTGGTCATTTTTTTAGGTGGGCAGCGGCGCTAGGGTTTTTAAGAGTTGGACAATATCAGGTTTTTAACTTTTAGGGTATTAGGTTATTTTTTGGGTTTGATAGGTTTTGGGCTTGAGATTATGGGCTAAGATGACTTTTGGGTTTTGGGTTAGGTCTATGTATTATTGGATTGAAATTGAGCTAAAACTTAAAATTCATAAACTGTAGACCCAAATCCAATTCTTCTTGTACAATAGTATAAAACACCTATAAAAATGTAAAATCACTCCTAATTAATTGAAATAAACTATTAAAGATAAACCTAAAATGAAACTATTTGGTATTCTTTCAAGATTATGTAACAATAAAAACTCTAGTAAAATAGTATGACTACAAAATATTAATGAAACTATTTTTTTTTGTAATTTTTATTTTTGTGATAAAATACAGTAAAAGAGTCAAAACTAGTTAAAATAGCGATATTAAACCTAAACTAAATATTTAAACGCTAAAGTGTGTAAAATCTTGGGGAGGGTCAAAAATTACATGTCTAGAGCTGCCCCTCTTTGACTGGAAACGCGAAGTATTTTCAGAAAAAGAACGACGAGACAGGTTTTTTTTTACCCGACCCTTATTTAGAGAGATCAAAGGTTAAAAGAAAGGAGAATGTCACCGAGCCCTGGTATCTGAGCTGCCTACATATCCTTGGCTATAAAGGAATCAGGTCACGTGTAGTTCAGAAGTAGGAACAATGATGGAGTACACCGAGGTGGAGAGCCGTTTGAGGTGACGTTCCGTCGAGGTTCCGGTCCACGGTCCTGTTATTATATCAAAATCAAAAAATTGAAAAAGACTAACTAAGCCTGTCAACTATGAGCTACAAGATTCCTATCTATAAGTCTTCTGAAGCTTTGATCTTGAGTCTTGAATGGTTTTTCATGCAGACTTTAGATTTGAACCTTGACGCTTACTAGCTGCTGGTGCTAGTTCATCCTTCTTCAGCTTTTTCGGAACAAGACCAGACATGTAGCGCTCGTGACTTCAACCATGTCTTGAGCAACTCACATCTTTCTCTACTTCTGCATTTTGGATTCACTTTTTCTTTTCTTTTATTCTGGATTGAGACTACTTCTGTTGGTCATCTCAGACTGTTGACTCGCATTCTTGCCGCGAGCTTCTGCTACTTCTAGCTTGAATCGAATTCTAAAATGACTTCCCTCGTTCTCCAGGTGGGTGCCTGCTACTGGCTGGAAATTTGAAATAAATTCTCTCATTCTCCAGGTGGGCGTCTGCCACTGACATGAAACTTAAAATGACTCTGAATCGAATTCTGAGATGACTTCCCTCATTCTCCAAGCGGGGCGCCTGCTAATGACTTAAAACTAGAAATGAATTCCCTTGTTCTCCAGGTGGGTGCCTGCAACTGACTTAAAACTTGAATGAATTCCCTTATTCTCCAGGAGGGCGCCTGAAACGTAAACTTGAAATGACTTCCCTTATTCTCCAGGTAGGCGCCTGCAACGTAAACTTGAAATGAATTCCCTTGTTCTCCAGGTGGGCGCCTGCAACTTAAACTTGAAATGAATTCCCTTGTTCTCCAGGTGGGCGCTCGATGCTGACTTAAAATTTGAAATAAATTCCCTTGTTCTCCAGGTGGGCGCCTGATACTTAAACTTGAGATGAATTCCCTTGTTCTCCAGGTGGGCGCCTGATGCTTGAACTTGAAATGAATTCCCTTGTTCTCTAGGTGGGCGCCTGATGCTCAAACTTGAAATGAATTCCCTTGTTCTCCAGGTGGGCGCCTGATGCTTGAACTTGAAATGAATTCCCTTGTACTTCAGGTGGGCGCCTAATGCTTAAACTTGAAATGAATTTCCTTTTTCTCCTGGTGGCCGCCTGATGCTTAAACTTGAAATGAATTCCCTTGTTCTCCAGGTGGGCGCCTGATGCTCAAACTTGAAATGAATTCCCTTGTTCTCCAGGTGGGCGCCTGATGCTCAAACTTGAAATGAATTCCCTTGTTCTCCAGGTGGGCGGGTGATGCTCAAACTTGAAATGAATTCCCTTGTTCTCCAGGTAGGCGCCTAATGCTCAAACTTGAAATGAATTTCCTTGTTCTCCAGGTGGGCGCCTGATGCTTAAACTTGAAATGAATTCCCTTTTTCTCCAGGTGGGCGCCTGATGCTTAAAACTTGAAATGGATTCCCTCGTTCTCCAGGTGGGCGCCTGATGCTCAAACTTGAAATGAATTCCCTTGTTCTCCAGGTGGGCGCCTGATGCTTAAACTTGAAATGAATTCCCTTGTTTTCTAGGTGGGCGCCTAATGAATTCCCTTGTTCTCCAGGTGGGTGCCTGATGCTAAAACTTGAAGTGAATTCCCTTGTTCTCCAGGTGGGCGCCTGATGCTCAAACTTGAAATGAATTCCCTTGTTCTCCAGGTGGGCGCCTGATGCTTGAACTTGAAATGAATTCCCTTGTTCTCCAGGTGGCCGCCTGATGCTTGAACTTGAAATGAATTCTCTTGTTTTCTAGGTGAGCGCCTGATGCTTAAACTTGAAATGAATTCCCTTGTTCTCCAGGTGGGCGCCTGCCATTACAACAAAACAGACAAAACAAAAGAAACTTTTTTGCCCCAGTTTGGTACCGGGAACATCTGTGAGTGTTAATCGAATCCCGTTATCCAAAAAAACTCTAAAAATTTAAAAGCTAAATCCCATTATCTAAGAGGGCCCTGAGAATTAAAATTAAATCTCATCTTAACAGTGAAAACTTCAAAGCTAAATTCTACTTCCTAAAGGTAAAACTTACGCTAAATCTCATTATCTAATGAAGGTCTTAAAAACTTAATACTAAATCCCATTATCTAGGAGGGTCCTGACAACTTTAAAACTACATCCCGTTATCCAGGAGGATCCTGAAAACTTAGAATTAAATCTCATCTCNGACAGATGTTAAGGCTGGAACCCCCGTCGACCAGGATCCTGGTGATGAAATAGTCCTCACATTGCACGGTGATATGCAGGGCTCTATTATGACCCAACCCTTCTGGTGGCAGCTCGTCCTCATAGAAGGTGATTTTGTGGCTCTCTAATACCTGTCCCACCATATTGGCCATTTCCCCGCCAGTGATGTTGCTTGGCACGTAGGATTTACTTAGTACCTTTAGCAGAGCATTTTTGTGTGCCTTGGAATTCTGCAGTAGCGAAAGGGTGGATATCTGCGCTGGTGCCTTATTCAGCTGGTCGATGATCGAGTACTCTTTGGCCTGTATTTTTCTCTAAAGGTCGTCCGGACCTGTCTCAATGATGGGTGGCCGGTTGGGGGCCTACTTTCTGGACTCAGTTAGGTACTTAGGGGTATAGACTCTCCCTGTTCTTGTCATTCCCTGTGTTGCAACAGTCTCTTCGAACCTGACCCTGCCTTTCCTCCTAGCCTCAGCTGTGTAATCCCAGGGTATAGCTTTTGTGTGGAATGATGGCGTGACGGACATCGCCACTGGGATCGGTGCGGCCACCTTTACTTCGAATGGGACATGTTCTTTGGGTGGCAAAACTGCAACTTCAAATGGTGCTGGTGCTTTTGCTGATTGCGCTGCTTCGAACTCCAAAGGGATAGACACATCTACCTCAGTGACCTCAGATGGTTGGATCTGGACCATGATGGGGTTGAGAGTAACTACTGGTTTCTTTGGATCATCGCCCTCCATGATCAAACCTATGGATCCCTTGGGATCCCAATCATCCTGCACTTCAATCATGTGAATACTCCCGCCCTTATGGTCCGGCAGAGGGTTGTTGCGAACATTTGGGGTGGGTTCCTTTGCCACAATAACTTTATTGTCGATCAGATACTGGATCTTGTCTTTCAAGGAACGACATTCGTCGATGGTGTGTCCCTTCATGCCGGAGTGGTATGCACAGGATTTGTTTGGTTTAACCCACTGAGAAGGATTCTCAGGGGTTGTAGCAGGGATGGGGGTGATATAATCGGCGACTTTGAGTCTCTCATATAGTTGGTCAATGGGTTCAGCAATGGCTGTATATTGTTTGGGAGGCTTGCGGTCAAAATTTGGTCGGGGTCTAGGGATGTTTTGACGGGTAGGAGGTGACTGATAGTGGGATAGTTGAGTATTGTAAGTCTGGTAGACATGTGCAGGTTGAGAATATCTGGGCGAAGTAGGCTGATATATGGTAGGTGGAGATGGTTGATAGGCGGGTGGTGAGGGTGCATGGTAGTTCAGAGTGGGCTAATATGTAAGTAGAGGTGTTGGGTAGGTTTGGTATTTGATAGGAGATTTGGTTCTTTGTGCAACCATGACGGCTCCTACGTCCCTCTTCTTGGACACGCCACCGAACTGCAAGGCCTTATTTGTAGCTTGTAACGCCTCGAAGTTTGTGACCATAGAGCTCTTAATGCCTCCTTCAATTCGGTCCCCCAGTTTGATAATGTCAGAAAATTTGTGGCTTTCGATCATCATTAGTCGTTCATAGTATTGCGGGTCTTGGGCCCGGACAAAGAATTTATTCATCTGTTCCTCTTCTAAGGCGGGACTGACTTAGCAGCCTCGGACCTCCAGCGAGTAGCATACTCACAAAATGTTTCTGTAGGCTTCTTCTTTAGATTTTGAATGTATAACACATCCGGCGCATTCTCTGTGTTAAACATGAACCTGTCCATGAAATCGGACACCACGCCTATCCAGCTTGACCATTTCTTTGGATCCTGGATGATGTACCAAGCCAGCGCATCTCCTTTTAGGCTCCTCATGAACAGCTTCATCCGGATTCTCTCGTCTTTCCCTACCCCAACTACCTTCTCACAATACGTCTTCAAATGGACCCTTAGATCACCTGTACCGTCAAACATCTCGAACTTTGGAGGTTTGTACCCCTCTGGCAGTTCGACATCAGGCTGTATGCGGAGATCTTCATAATTAAACCCTTCAATTCCCTTGTTTCCTTCAATGCCCTGGATCTGGCTAGTCAATGTCTTAAGTTCTTCAGCCAAGTTCCTGATGAGCAAATCTTTATGATGAGACTCGGGTGTGCCTGAGATGGGTTGGGTGGAGAGTGGCATGGTCTCCACGTAGGTGGGGGTGTTATGGTGGGTGTGGAAGTGGTCATTTGTGGGGTTTTGGAGTTCTGGGAGGAGCAACGGGGTGTTGTTTGTGGTATGGTAAGTGTTGCATTGTGTCTTCGGTGGAACATTATAATGAGCGGGATGATTTTGTTACTTCGGGATGTTTTGGGGTGGTGTAGGGTTTTGAGTATTGGGAAAGGTGATATCTGGGGTGCTGAGTGAGAATGACAAACTTGCCAGATTCCGAAGCTGGTCGAGCTCTTCCTGGAACTTTAGCAATTTCTGTTCAAGCTGGGATACATTTTCCTTAGGAACCTGAGTACCATGACCATTTGTGGCCTCTACCCGTTCAGTTGAATTCTCCTTTCTGACGTTGTTCAAATCTTCCATCTTGCCTTTGTTCTTGTTTTTGATAGGACTAAGAGGAGGAGTGGGTGGATGGCCCTTGGATCTCGTGGAATAGGATGATGTTGCAAGAGTGCACGAACTAACCTTTGGGGAGGGGAATAACAAAAATAAAACAAAAAAGTAAACAAGTTAGTGAGGATCATAAAAAGTATTGCGATATTTAAACACATAGTGCGGGAATGTAAATGGTGTCCTAATTCGGGGACCTCTTTGTGCCCGAGGTAGGCCTAGCGACAAGTTGATTTGGAGAACTTAGAATGCTAAATGCTTCATTTATTGATAAAAATAGATGAATCTCAAAACGACACTAAAGGCAAGAAATAAAATCACTAATGGCCATTGGCCTTATTACATTATAAAGTGAAAAGATAAACTCCTATTTATTTGGTCCAGAAGGACCTTCCCCAGATTCGGCATCCTTTGCTCCATCGAACAGCTTCCCCAACTCTCGAAGTCCCAGTAATAGGTAGGCCCTGGCCAAATATCCTCCTTCGGCTCCCTCAGCATTGTTGCAGTCTTCAACCCTCTTGAGAAACTTTCTTTCTAACTCCACTATGCCCCGCTCCAAGTATCCCAGTCACTTGTTGGCACTGACAGCCATGTCCTTCCATTCCTTGATTAACTTCTTATTAGATTCATGTATCTCGCGGTGCTCACTTTCGCACTCCAGATTCTTTTGTGTAATTGGTTGTATTTGACCTGTGCCTCGGCCTTTTCATCTATAACCCTGTGACCTTGACCAAACCCTGGCTGGCCCAGACCATCATGGCTGTCTTCCAACCAACCCAAGTAGAAAGGAGCACAACCAGCACGATACCTATCTGGCTCGATGGTATCTCTTCCCCATTATGATCTTGCAGTGCCACATATGCTGTGCTTGGCACTTGTAAGGACTATCATCCCCTTTGAAGTCAGCTCGAAAATGACTCATCTTGTCGACCCTGGGTATAACCTGCTTCCTACCAGCTTGCCTCATTACTCGAAGCGGGACGTAAGGGTATGTCCCCCTGAGACCGATCAATATCAAAAAAGGTGTGTCTCTTGATCGGGCAATGAATTCCTCCGTTGGAAACCATTCGAACATCCATTGAATTTGCTCCTCGGCCAAATTATCAAACAGTTCGACCCATCCTTTAGCATCCTCCGGCTGAGCAAACATATCGGAGATGTAATTCATTCGCTTTGGGTGATGGAAAGCGATGTGATCAACCCAGTCCCAACGCCGGATATCTTGTCGATATCCGCCTCTCTGGAGATGTTCCATGAGCCAGAGTTGGAGTAATAGATTGCAACCTTCAAAGTGTTTGGCTCCTTGCTGACACTTCTCCAAAGCCCGGTATATGTCTGCAACAATCATGGGTACGATGCCGAACGCCTGCCCGCCAATCCCTTCCATTAGGGTTTTGGTTACCATAGCTAGCCTGGTGTGGATCCTTGCTTTCTTCATCAGAAACACGACCAGCCCTAGGAAATAGATCATGAAGACGAAAACTCTGCGGTGGATGTGCCCCAAAGATGTGAGGGCAAATTCGCCAGAGTAAGTATGGTAAGATTTGTTGTGACTGTACCTTTCATATAAGTAATCAAAAGGAATGTATGAATCTTTCAAGCATGTTAATTCTGGATTCTTCTTCAAACCTATCATTTTTAGGAAGCCGCTACCTTTGCGGTTCTCAAGCATTAGTAAACTCGGAGTTTCCCACACCAAACCGGCCAATCCTCCTATTTCCTCTAGCAAGGGCGTCATTTCAATGTCCCCAAAGCGGAACATAGCCCTTTCACAATCCCAAAATAGTGTGGCGGCTTCTATGATCTTGTTGTTGGGTTGAATTTCCAGGGGGAAGGTAGATTTCCTAGATATTTTCAGACGAGAGTCTGATCACTAGAGTGAAGATCTTTCCACAAGCTTAGCAGTCTTGGGTGGATGTTGGTAACCATGCCGAATCTAGGGATTTCGTGCCTCATTATCTGTAAAAACAGAAGGGTTAGACCCTACCCCCACCAGACTCGACTATTTAATATCAACAATTAGCATTAGGCATTTAGTTCTCCAATTAAATGCACAGAACGTGATGGTGTTCGTTTGGGTTTAGGGAAACCCAGTGGACTTTGGACAGGGCTATCTTAAAGGATCATTATATGGAAAACATAACTGATCCGGCTAGGTTTGACTATGATGGATGCACAATTTAAACGGAGTAAGGTTTCTATGGGGTTTTAGACTGGTATCCTTGAGCGGACAACTCAAGGGGGAAAGGCACGTAACCGTCGACTACACCGTTGATCGACTGGTTTTACCGCAAATATGCCTTTCCGAATTTAGGGGGTAATAATACAGGAAGAGCGCAACCACTCATTATAAGCGTTGCTATGGTATTTGTTTGGCACGAGTGGAATATGATGTTGAGCATGATTATGCAATAATTAAAAGCATGTTGTCATGTATTTGCATGTTTAAGAAAGCAGTAAATACAGCAGTTTATAACACCAAAGTAGACATAAAGAAAAGAAAAGAAGAAGATGAGTCAGTTTTGCCTTGTAAGAGAAATTAAACGCTTAAAGGAATTTAAACAAGTAATTGCATATAAAGGGAAAGCACAAATTCACAAGTACAATCTGAAATGGTAAAAGCCTAATTATCCCCAGCAGAGTCCCCATGCTGTCGCGCCCCCTTTTTTTCCCTCCTTGCGGCGGAGAATCGGATTAATGACATTTGGATATGGGACAACTCGTTCCTTTTGGGAACTAGGTTTTGCATTTTTGAAGAGTCGCCACCTAATGATTTGTTGTGATTTAGGACGCCTACAAGGTTCAATTACAACTACATTTTTGATAACCAGAGATTGGGTAAGGGCTTGAAATTATCCCAAGGGGAAGGTGTTATGCACCCCTCAGGATCCACCAGTGTGGTTCCCGCCCAGACAATTCTTTGTGAATTTGGTGCAGTTACCATGTAAGCAGATAAGGCTCAAATAAGAGGGGATCTTAATAGACAAATGCTTGAAAGTAAACAAGGTATGAAAGAGCAATTATTAAAAGGCTGATTTTTTAAAAGAATTCATAATACTTTGAAAGAAAAGAAAGAGAGGGGAAGGGGGAGTCCTAGGTTTATTTATAATATGGATCACATTAATGCAATACCTGGTAATCACTCCTCAAAGAGGGGCTACACGTGGTATTAGCGCACTGGTCATCATATCTATATCTACCCTTCTCACCCCGTTAAAGTACTAAAGCGCGGATTGGTCTCGACCACTATTGCATGCTATTACCCGCCCCATTCCTATCAGTCCCGGAGGCATTTAGGACTACTATTCCTAAAAGGGAGGGGTATTAGGATGACTTGGAGTTTCAAAGGTAAAAAATCTAAGGCGACATATAAAACATGTAGCACAATAACAGGGGAAGCATATAAACAATAACGGCTCACATATACCTCCTCAAACAAGGCAATCAAATAGCATGACTCAAACAACAAGCAGGGTCTTCAAATACTTAGGCAAAAAGGGAGCTTAAGTTGTTGAAGCAGACCAATTTGTTACATAACTCAGATAAGAAGTCTGAATCAGGCCTGCCTGCTGGTTGTAGCAATTATTAATTATCAGAAACGGGCTCAATTTTATTTACTGTTATTACCTAAGGTTTGCCTAAGTGTTTGGGACAGAATCCTATGAACATGGTACCTATTACTGATTCAGAATGTGGCAAAGCAGTGACAAACATAAAAATGAGCGGTTTGAAATCCTATAGGCATGCTTGCTAAACCGTGTTAAATAGGGGATTAACTTATAAAAACTGGTTCGGGATAGACTGATTTTAAGTTAGACTAGTCTCAGATCCTGCAGATGATGGCCTCCATTATTGCTGGTTTTAACTCCTATAGGCATGATATCTAGTGTTGCTGATTTTAATTCCTATAGACATGATATCTAGTATCATACTGATTTTAACCTTAGAAACATGATACTCATTTATAGCCATTTAGATCCTAGAGCATGATGTCTAAGTGGTAAAAACCAGTGCAGAATAAAGTCCTATAGGCAGGTTATCTAGGTGTGAAGTTGAACATGCAGAATTTTAAATGAACCCCTACGGGCATGGTATCTAAAATGTAGAATCGAACATGCAGGATGTAAAACAGTCCTATAGGCATGCTTTCTAAATGCAGAATTGAATTATTCAAAACACGAATCCTATAGGCATGTTTTCTACCCTTGAGCATGCATAATTACCCATCCCTTTTTCACTAGCCAATCCTAGATGTTCATTACAAATTATTACAGACCAGTTGCTGAATTATATCAAGAAAAATACCTAAAAAGGGAAATTACAATCATAGGAAGCCTGATTCTGACTTCCTCTCTGAGTTATAGAACAAAACGCCTCAAATACCACTTGTTTCAAAGCCTTTCTCGGACCTGGTGTGTCAGAGTTCCCTAAGGATCTCAAGGAACTCCGGGCAGTGCTTACACCCAGGTTCAATAGAACCAGATAAAGATTAGTGCAGTGTGGAAGGGCCAGCCCTTATGTGTCCAAGTTCAGAGGGAGCTCATGGGTCCCAAGGCAAGGCTCACACAAGAGGGACAGAACTTAAGTCTAAGAAGATAGTGGAAGTGCAGGAATGAAGTCTTAAAACTGAGGGGATAAGGAGAGGGGTAAAAGGTGACTAGGGAAAACAGTAATTAGTAATAAAGCATAGAGTTGATAACTTCATATAAAGGGGGTCAGGGTTTGGGAATTCATTGAAAAGAGCCTATGCACTTAGGCAAGGGTCAGCTTTTGGCATGCAAAGCAATAGAAGATGCTGGCACGCCTATAAGCCAACCAGAACACACAACAACTAGAGAAAACATGGAGGTTATGATCCCAGGGGGATCGAGTTTGGGTCATGGACAGCAATGTTCAATGCTGCCATGCCCCAAACCAACCACGGATACCAAACACATTGGGGATGGGGAATTAAGGTTCACAAACCATGATAAGTCAGTAACAGAAACATTAATTCAGAACAGAAAAGGCAGAATACATCATGCTTAACAATGGAACTTAGTTAAATACAAACAAGAGACAAAAAAGAATGAAAGAAACAGTAAAGAAGCATGTTGATGATGATGCTAAAAAATTAGTTAGAACATACCAGTCAGAGAAGCAAAGTGCAGTAAAGAAAAGTAAGCAGGATTCCAAAGTCTAGCCTTGGCTTTCAGCCGGCTAAACAAACATTAGCACGAGTAGCAGTAACGCAAGAGAGAGTTTTTGAGTGTAAGTGTGTGTTCTGAACATAGAAATTGTTCGTCTAAAGAAGAGAACGTGGGTATTTATAGTTTTGAAAATAAGTAGAAATTAAGGTAATAAGCAAAGACTTAACATAAGCATGGAAACAATCACTATTCAGAATCAATTACACACATGATTGCCTTTAGTTAAGGGATCACTTTCTTAACAGGCAGCGACAGATTCAAAAGAAGGAAAGAAATCAATTTATAGGCATATTGATTATTTCCATAAAAGAAGTAGTAAAACCATCGAGTAAGTGATTAAGTCTAAGTACAGGAATATACTTGTTTTGGAAAGGATTCAGTAAGGCAAACAAGGAAAGAAATCAATTAACCTTAACGGGCGAGTGAAATCAGATTTTCACAAAGGAAAAGTTTGAAATCAGTCACCAAATTGAAGATCAATCAAAAAGGGAAACATAGCATATAAATAGAGTGCACAAACACTAGACGTGCGAGGCCAAACTATTGGCAAAAGGAAACAACATGCGATAATAGCATAAAGTTAGTAGACAGCAAACATTCAAAGCATGATAGTCACGTAGGTCAAGCTTCAGTGACTTAGTAGTAGAGAAAAAGATAGAGTATCAGAAGCATGTAAAGGGTCAAGTGAAAACCCTTCTGAAGACATAGTCGAGTTTCAAAGATAGTAAGAACCCAGAATCACATAAAGAAAAGAGATGGTGAAACAAAGGAATTTCAAATCATGTCGAGCAGCTTCAAACAGATGAATTACACAAGCAGTTTCAAAAACTCGAGTAGACCCCAAAGAAATTAGGGTTTTGAAACCAATCGAGTTTAAAGATGATGAGCAAACAGATTACACAAATACTTAGAGACTCTACTGAACCCAAAGAAATTAGGGTTTTTCAAAACCAATCGAGTCTAGAGATGATAAGCAAGTAAATCAAACAAACAAATAGTCTCATGAACTCGAATAAACCCAAAATTAGGGTTTTTAACACCAATCGAGTCTAGAGATGATAAGCAAGTAAATCAAATAAATACTAACAAATGGACTCAGAAACCTCAGAAGAAATTAGGGTTTTTATCTTGCAAACTCAGAGAGGAGAACAATACGAGCAAACATAGCAAAACATATCAAAAATCAGAGAAAGTCTTGAAATAACTTAACAAGAAAACCCTAATCGAAAAAGATAAAGAGTTTTGGAAGCAGAGTTTTAAAAGAAACTTCGAGAAAAAATCTTAGAAGTTCAAAGCAAACATAGATCATAAGCAGATCTGAAAGAAATCGAAAGAACCTTAGAGATTAGGGGTTCAGAAGAACCCCAAGTGACGAGAAAGGCCTTGAAAGCCATTGATCTAAGCAGGAGAGTCAAAGGTCTGACTCGAATGGCCATGGCTGGCCGGAGAAAGATCAGAGACGACCGAAGAACAGTCATCGAGCAAAGTCTGGACCAAGCCGATTTATAATCTGGTCATGAGACCACAGACACAAACACGTAGAAGCCATGGGAGGCTGATACAGGTCTCCGATGACCTTGGAAGGCCATAGATTAGGGCAGATTAGGGTGGCGGCGGCTAGGATTTGAGGGTGGTGTAGAGAGGATTTGAGAGAGGAGGGGGATTCAGAGGCGGCGTGTTGTGAGGAATGATAGGGTTTAGGGGGTCGTTTGGGATTAATTAAGGTAAGGGGGTCAGATGGCCGATGATCATTTTGATCAACGGCCTGGATTGGACGGGTAAGTGGGGCGGTTTAATAGAATAGGGTTTGGGTTGGTTCAGATTGCATTTGGGTCGGAGTAATTGGGTTCAATTGGGTTCAAAATCAGGCTATAATTGAAATAAAATGGGGCTAACATTTAAACAACCAATTTTTCCTATTTGATTTATAAAAAATAATAAAATAATTTTTGTAAATAAGTTAAAGGTACTAAAATGATTTATAACACATAAATAATTATTTAAAAATACCAGACATAATTTTGTGAACATAAAGGAAATTAAATCTTAAAGGAGGCTAATATTGCAATTATATGCAATTTACCTTTAAAGATACTAAATAAATTTGTAAAAATATGAAAAAATTCCCTTGGCTATATTTGGTATAGATATAAAAGTGCAATAAGGGAATCACCAAAAAATGACAATTTTGGAATCAATTACTGAATTTTACGGATAAAAATAGGAGAATGAATAGATTTAAAAGTCTTAAAATTAAGGAAAAGTAATGAAGCACTTGCATATATGCATATGTACGTATATATATCATTTTGAAGCTATTTTTCATATTGAAAATATATATGGAAACATTGGGTGTCAACAATAAGGTACTTTGCAGATAAAGCCGGGCTCGAGTTCACCCTTGGCCATCTTATTAGATTGTACCGGCCGTTGCATTAGCGAGGCCTGATTACTCTGCGACGTCGATCCACCCGGCCCTTTATTACCGGTAATGAAGAAGATGGGGACCGAGGGTGGATGAGTCAATTCGTCCGAGTGCGGACCGTCGATATTATCCCTGCAGAGTTCCTGCCATTTCCCGAGAAATGGAATTTCACACGTAAGTGGTACACTTGTGTTCTTATTATTTTTTTCCATGGTGGAGACGGTCTCCGTAAAGACGTTTTCCTACTCTTTTCTTCAGCTATTCCGTGGCTTCCATATGAGGTTCCCGACCTGGCGGATTGGTCTCGAAAACTAGCAGCTTGCTCGACTCACGATGAGCATAAGTGGCGAGATCTGTCAAAGGGTAGATGGGAGACAAAACACCACTGTACGTGCTGAGTGGTTTGTTTTCTTTGAAAGGCACTTTCTTTTATGTTTATTAACTCCGTCACCGCAGGCATTAGAGAATTTTCTGAGATGAGACCGTGCCCCCTCGGGGAGGAGGAAGGATCGTCAACTTTGGGTCCGAGGAATAATGACAAATGGAAGGAGTCCTCAAAAGACGAAGGTGCTCATAGCGAGGCAAACCCCACTCGGAGGCTTAAAGAAGATGTATCGGCTAAGCCTGCTGCAAGCCTCGGAAAAATGGTTCCTCCTTTGCCGCCGTCCCCTTTTCCTGTCGAAGGTACTTCGAGGGATAAAGATTTTTTGCCGCCTTCTTCTTCTCCCGTCGAAGGTACTTCGAGGGATAAAGATTTTCTGCCGCCTTCTTCTTTTCCCGCCGAAGGTACTTTGAGGGAAATTCGTGGCCAGGGGCCGCCTAAATCAAGCAGGGTGTTGAGCGACCGTATTCCTATCGAGAGTGGTTCTACCGGGGCCAATGAGACCAGGCCAGTAGATGTGCGCTCAACTTTTGAGGAGTCTTAGTGGCTCTGTTCTGTGGTGAGTTTTGGCCGACCGTATTGGCTTTTCAGTTTTGCACTTTCATTTTGTAATTGAGCTTCTTTTTCATAGGCCTTTGACAAGCTCAAGTCCGAGCTGCTCCACCGTGAATCCAGGTTGCGAAAAGCCTTGGAAGGGGAGAAATCCCTCAGGCTTCTTTGTGACAAAAGGGCAAAGGAGTTAGTACCTTCGGTACGAGGCGAGTCGAAGTCTAGACTACGAAGGCTACCTTCAGAGGCAGGTAACCTTTGTTTCGAGGGGATGCATGTTTCTTCTTCTATCCTCGGAGACTAATATTCCGATGCTTAAGTTGCAGAAAAGACGGAGGACCTGAAACGCCTTTGGGGTGAAGTTGGTCAGGCTAAGTATGAGTGTAATGAGCTAAGGGCCCAGATAGATGCCCAAGTTGCGGCCAAGAAGAATGCTTTGGCCAAGGCTTCTGCCCTCGAGGTGCAACTCCGGAATGCTCGTGAAAATAACTCAGTCCAAACGAGTATGATTGCAAGGCTCGAATCAGACCTTTTGAAGATGAAGACCGAGGTTGTGGACGCCTGGGCTGAAGCTGAAGAGATTCGAGCTAAGCTGACAAGAAAGTGGCCGTCTATTTATAAGACGCTGCCGATGCTCGGGCTGAGTTGAGAGGGGCTTCCGATCGGGAGAGCAGAAGTAATGAATATGCACGATGTAGATCCGGAGGGAAACCCTCGAGGAGATCCATGCTAGGGGCTTCGATCTCTCGGAAGAGATAGCGCAGGCCAAGGCAGATGAATACGACACCAAGTTCCTTGTATCCGATGCCGAAGATAATGAGGAAGAGGCCGATGGAGCCGCAGTCCCCGAGGGGAAAGTAAACTAGGCTTTTTCTTTTTGATTCTGCGTACAGTGTTCTTAGAGAACTTTGTAAATGAAGCCTCATGTTATTTCACATATACTTATAAAAGGAAACCTTTCGGTTTCATCATTCATGCATTTCCCTTTGATTGTGTATGTCTTTCTTTGTTTTGAATTTAGACGTTTGTCGATGATTAGCCAGGTGGACTGTACTTCGAGGAAAAACCCTTAGGTTTACAAATCATCCCTGAGGCTTGTTGGGCTAGCTTGTAGGCTCTTACGCATTTGGTCGGTACGACCTCTGATCTAAGCTGGCGACAATGGCTCTTACGCATTAGGTCGGTACAACCTTTTAGTTTAAGCTGGCGACAGTGGCTCTTACGCATTAGGTCGGTACGACCTTTTAGTTTAAGGTGGCTGTCACACCTCCTCTTTCTACCCGAAAAGGGTATTTAAGGGATTTTTTCCAATTAAAGTGATAATAATCGAAACGGGGTTATTTATTCTAATTCAAAGTCGCCACTTGGTATAATTTATGGTGTCCCAAGTCACCGGTTTAAAATCCCGAGTCGAGGAAGTTTGACTCTGTTATACAGTCCGTGAAACACAGAGATCCGGGTAAGGAATTCTGTTAACCCGGGAGAAGGTGTTAGGCATTCCCGGTTTCCGTGGTTTTAGCACGGTCGCTCATCTATTATTTGGCCTAATTACCTGATTAATTACATATTTTATACCTATTCTGCATTTTTAACCTTTGACCGCTTTTAATTATTTATGGAGTTATTCTGGAACAAGTTACGATTGTCGTACACTTGTTTGTTTGGTACACATTGCAAATCGTTTCACGGGAACCGTACCCACGATCTACAACATGTTTAATTTATTAACATTATTAGTTGTTGTGGCCGGGTCACATAAGTGTACCCTCGGATTTAGAAATTATGTATCACAATTACGTCACGGGAACCGTACCCGTAGCTATGATAATTTTGTTATAGCGCGCCTAAAGCGAAACTATGAAGGTTCATATTTACTTCCTAAAATTGATTTGAAGTTTGATGCAAGGCTACTAATTAGATATAGCACTGGGCCAATATGCATGCTTTGAGTTATTTACGACAACATGGGCCAACAGTCAGCCCATTACTCTATTCTTTCTCAAAGCCTCAAAGAATAATATTGCTACTGGATTGGGCTCGAAATTGAGTCCAGAAGCGGAAAAGGATCCAAGACCACATCATGGTCTGATCTTGCCCATGCCGTCTCACTTGGGCTAATACCAGGCCCAACCATTTGAAATGAAGTCCTTGAATATACCAAGGCCCTTCCTGATATTCACGTTGCTTTAAACACATAAACAACAAAACATGATACTAAATTTTGAAGATCAACATGCTGAATCAACCGTATTATCCACACGCAATGCAAAACATTGATATTAGCTAGATTAATTGAACACAACAACCTTGAATCATGACATATTGCTTAGGAGAGGAAATTTCAACTAATTTCAACTTTAAGAACCAAAGCAACTAGAATTGGAGTTACAGGCTACGAACATTGTTAACACTTAGTTATGAATTATCAAATTACTATAAGAGTACTCTCAGAATCCAGCAGCCCCTAATAAAGACCACGTAAACTATTATGGCTATTAAACATTTTAAAATTGTCAAACAACACATGGAATAACTACGCTAATCTGAACATTCATACAAATACTAAGTTGTAGAATAAAATATCCAGATTCGGAATGTTTACACAAACTAAAATGCTAAACTAAATAAACTGCAAATAGCATACATAAGAAAACTGGAATTTAACATCTTGAATACCCAAACTTCTTATTACAGTAAAAGCTAAACACATGCTTTAAAGCTTTATTTGCCACTTAAAGGTTCATAGGAGTACCTGGATATCAAGAACAAAGCAAGAGTGAAGTAAGTATTTCAACAAGAAATAAGTGAGGATAGTAGCAAATAACAGCAATACACAGCTTCAACTTAATCCATGCTCGAACAGAAAAATCAGAAATCCCAGAGAAAGTTTCTAAGTTTTTGCTCCAGAAGATCAGAAGAAATCAAACCAGCTCCCAATGAAACAGTGTAGAACTTTTGGAGTGTTTTTTAGGGTTCAAAAATCTGCCTAAAATGAGTGAAGAAAGGTTCTATTTATAGGCATCCAAAAGGCCATGTGCTGAAAAAGATAAGAGAATTATTCCCTTCAGCCACAAAAGGCATCTTTTAACAGAATTGGATAGCTGGCTGTCCCTCATTTGCTTCAGCATTTTGTGCTAGCCAAATAGGGCCAGCTACCCTATGTTCTAGAAGCTTCCTAAATGGCCTCATCCTATTTTCATATTTGTCCGCCCCTCACATGACCCCTTAAGTTTTTTTTTGTTCATTTGACCCCTAGAAGTGTCTACTGATTTACAAATTTAGGTCAAACACAAGCGAGCAGGCCAATATTAATGGACAAATCAAACAACAAAGCTAGACAGTGATTGAATTTAAAACATCTGAACACTAAAAAAAAACCTAAACCCTAAAATGAACCCAGTTCATGATGAACTCCACAAGGCTCTTCAGAAATGAACAAGTTTGATGACTAGCATAGGCAGACGAGTTAAACAAATAACAACAAACAAAATACTGTATATAACCTAAAGCATGCAAACTAAACAACAATTATGAAAAAGAACAGAAAAAAGGAAGAACAAGAACAAGAAAAGAAAATACTATGAAGAATCTGGCCTAAACAGTTAAGAACCCGAATTGAACTAATGGTAATGAACTACAAACCAATTTGTTAACTAATCAAAGAAAAAGAAAATCTAATCCACACAGTAATTGAACAAATCAAACAAAACCGAAAACAAAACCCTGTAACTTCTTTTAATTTTCTTAGAACCAAACAAAATGCAAAAGCAAAACAAACAAAGGAAAGGATAAGAAAATACCCAAGGAGAATGGCGGGGTAAATCCTGAACTTGGACAGATTTCGAACTGGCTTGAAACTAACCCCAATTGATTGTTCTTGGCAAGAAAAATCTATTTGGGGTGAGCTTTGAACCAAACGAACAAATAATCTGGCGAAATCCCCATAAACATGCAAAGCTAGGTTTTCTTCGATTTTTAGATCTGGATTTGGGGGAATTTGTGGGGTTGTTTGGGGAAATCAATAAGGGATTTGAGTTTAGGGGGGTGTGGAGGTTATGGGTTGTGAATTTGGGTGGGTTTGGAGACTGGCCGCCGCCGTGAAACGATTTTCGACGGGCGGCGGCTAGGTTTTGGGCCGTGGGAGTTAGAGAGAAAAATAGGGAGGCTAGGGTTTACGGTTAGAGACACGGGGGGGGGGGTGAAGTGAATGGGTTCTCTAGGGTATGGGGGGTGTTAGGACAGTTATATAGTGGGTGGATGGCGAGCTCCCGGCCGTTTGATCAAGGAAGATCAACGGCCGAGATGGCCGTTACTCAAACAGCGTCGTTTATGGGTTAGTGGGCCGAGCTGCAACGGGTAAGGGATTGAGCTGGGTTGATTTGGGGGAAATTTTGGGCTTTGAAACAGGTTTGGCCCAATTCGAGTCCAAACAGGCCTTCTCTTCTCTTTATATATTTGACTCAAATTTAATTAATACTAATTAATATTAATACTAATTACCAATCAGTACTAAATTTAATTGACCCTAAATTAAGCCCTAAACAAGACCTAATAATGATATTGATTTAATTAGCTAATTCTAACACTAGAATAATTAATTGATTTTAGACCTAATGAAAGAAAAAAAAATACTAAAACTAAACTAAAAAAATGGAAAAATGTATATTTTTTATTTTGTTTTGTTGATGCGATTAATTAACAATTAAACTAAAATGCAACTACCAAACTAAGAATGCAATGCATGAAACTCGAATATATAATTTTCGGTATTTTGTGTGCTTTTATAGTATGAAAAAATGCACCTAAAATGCGTATAATTAAACAAATATTCCTAAAAATTCTATAAGAATTAAAATAAACTACAAAAATCTATTTTGATTTTGTGGGACTATTTTGGATTGGGCAAAAATCACGTGCTCACAGCTGCCCCTCTTTGCTCAAAAACGTGAAGAGTTTTCGGGCAAAGATAAAGTGAGCGAATACGAGCGATTTTTTGCCCGCTTGGATACTCCATGGAAAGCATTTTTGAAAGATCTGACCGAACCTTGCTTCCGAGGTTGCCTACATATCCTTAGCTATAAAGGAATCAGGTCAGTGTAGTTCTGGAAGTTTTGGTAGCTGGGAGTACCGAGAAGCTGTGATTTCACTGCTGCTGCCGCTGCTACTGCTTGATGAACTCCTTATTACACCGAAATAAAAATGAAAAGAAGCTAGGCTAATCTATGATCTATGAGTTACAACATTCCTATCTATATGTCTTCAAACATGATCTTGAAACTTCTGCAGTTCTGTCGTGCATCTCGAACTGTTGACTCGCACTCTCGAGGCGAGCTTCTGTTATCCCTAACTTGAATTGACCTCATTCTTCAGGCGGGTTCGTGCTCTTGTCTTGAGCTTACTTCTGAAATGTATTCCCTTGTTCTCCAAGTGGGCGCCTGATGCTAAAACTGAAAATGAATTCCGCTGTCATTTAAGTGGGCGCCTGATGCTGAAACTAAAAATGAATTCCCTTGTTCTCCAGGTGGGCGCCTGATGCTAAAACTTGAAATGAATTCCCTTGTTCTCCAGGTGGGCGCCTGATGCTTAAACTTGAAATGAATTCCCTTGTTCTCCAGGTGGGCGCCTGATGCTTAAACTTGAAATGAATTCCCTTGTTCTCCAGGTGGGCGCCTGATGCTTAAACTTGAAATGAATTCCCTTGTTCTCCAGGTGGGCGCCTGATGCTTAAACTTGATATGAATTCCCTTGTTCTCCAGGCGGGCGACTGATGCTTAATCTTTTGATGAATTCCCTTGTTCTCTAGGTGGGCGCCTGACGCTTAAATTTGAAATAAATTCCCTTGCTCTCCAGGTGGGCGCCTGAGGCTTAAACTTGAAATGAATTCCCTTGTTCTCCAGGTGGGCGCCTGAGACTTAAGCTTGAAATGAATTCCCTTGTTCTCCAGGTGGGCGCCTGATGCTTAAACTTGAAATGAATTCCCTTGTTCTCCAGGTGGGCGCCTGATGCTTGAACTTGAAATGAATTCCCTTGTTCTCCAGGTGGGCGCCTGATGCTTAAACTTGAAATGAATTCCCTTGTTCTCCAAGTGGGCGCCTGATGCTTAAACTTGAAATGAATTCCCTTGTTCTCCAGGTGGGCGCCTGATGCTTAAACTTGAAATGAATTCCCTTGTTCTTCGGGCGGGCTCCTGGTGCCTCTCCGACTTGAATCTGAAAGTTGACCCTGTTCTTCAGGCGGATTCTACAGATGCCTCTTGAACTTGAAATTGAAACCTGAACACTGACCTTGTTCTTCAGGTGGGCTCTTGATGCCTCTCTGACTTGGACTTGTAAACCGAAAGTTGACCCTGTTCTTCAGGCGGGATTCTCCTGATGCCTCTGACTCGAACTTGAATACTGAAAGTTAACCCTGTCTTCAGGTGGACTCCTGCTGTCTTTGACTTGAATCTTGAAAACTGAATGTTGACCCTATTCTTCAGGCGGGCTCCTGCTGTCTTTGACTTGGACCTAAAACCAATTTCTGAAATGTTGCCCCTCGTTCTCCAGGTGGGTGCCTGCAATCAAAACAAACAAAACGAACAAAAATTTTCTGCCCCAGTTTGCACTGGGAAGATTTGTGAATTGTTAGCAAAATTGTAAATCACATATGCTATTGGTGAAGGATGCGGTGATGAGGGTAAAACTAAAGGCACGACTAGGATGTGCGTCTTCTGTGAGATTGAACTTAAGAAAAACTATAAGCTAAGCTTGACTAAACTAAAAATTGACCCTATTCTTCAGGCGGGACTCCTGAACTAAAGGAAAACTAAGAATTGATAACTTAAGAAAACTAAAATTGACCCTATTCTACAGGCGGGACCCCTTCACTTAAGGAAAAGCTAAAGATTAACAATTAAGGAAACTAAAACTGACCCTATTTTCCAGGCGGGATCCCTGAACTTTAAGAGAAACTAAATATTGAAAACTTAAGGAAACTAACAACTAAGCCTATTCTCCAGGTGGGACCCCTGAACTCAAGGGAAACTAAAGACTAACCACTTAAAAAAATTAAAAATGACCCTATTTTCCAGGCGGGGCTCCTGAACTTAAGGAAAGCTAACGATTAACAACTTAAGAAAACTAAAATTGACCCTATTCTCCAAGCGGGACCCCTGAACTTAAGGAAAACTAAGACTAACAACTTAAGGGAACTAAAAACTGATCCTATTCTCCAAGCGGACCCCTGAACTCAAGGAAAACTAAAGACTAACTACTTAAGAAAATTAAAAATGACCCTACTCTTCAGGTGGGACCCCTGAACTTAAGGAATGCTAAAGATTAATAATTTAAGAAAACTAAAACTAACCATATTTTCAGGTGGGACCCCTAAACTCAAGAAAAACTAGAGATTAACAACTTAAGAAAACTAAAGTTGACCCTATTCTCCAGGCGGGACCTCTGAACTTAAGGAAACCTAAAGATTAACAACTTAAGAAAGCTAACAATTGACCCTATTTTCCAGGCGGGACCCCTGATCTAAAGGAATGCTAAAGATCTAAATATTGAAAACTCAAGATTATGTAAAAATAAAAACTCTAGTAAAATAGTATGACTACAAAACAGTAATGAAACTAATTTTTTTTTTACTTTTTTTTGTAATTTTTATTTTTGTGATAAAATACGGTAAAATAGTCAAAACTAGTTAAAATAGCGATATTAAACCTAAACTAAATATTTAAGCGCTAAAGTGTGTAAAATCTTGGGGAGCGTCAAAAATTACATGTCTACAATACACACTACCCTTCCTCACTAGTGGGATTATACTGGGTTGTTGTTGTTGTTGTCCTCTTTTATTGCATTTTCGCGCGAAAATAACCGTTCGATTTCGGTCGGTTTTATTAAAAATAGAAAATTACTGACCGAAGTCTATTATTTTTTTAAAACGACTGACTGAAATAACCGACCGATTTCGATCGATTTTTTGAGTATTAATTTTAACTTATTTTATATGAAAAGCCGACCGATTTCGGTCGGCTTCTTAAAAAATAAATTTTCCGGGAATCTAAAATAATTTCCCGCATTTTTGTGCCAAAAAAAAGAGACCGAAGCCGGTCGGTTTCATAAAAAAAATTAAAAAATAAAATATTTTGAAAAACCGACCGATTTCGATCGGTTGGTCGCGGTTGGTTTTGGCCAGAATTACCATTAGAGGTCGTTTTGTAGGAGGTATTAGAAAAAATAATGCAAGCATTAGCTCTATGCATTATTAGTATCTTGTTTGGTACATTTTTTCAACCTATGTAATTAGTTATACATCATACTTGGTATTATCCTATATATAAGTAATGCATAGAAAACCATGACATTAGTAATACCAAGGTTATTAATGCATGCATTAGTATGGTTAAAGACTTGTCCTTAAAGTCCCTTAAAGCTAGAGAATATGGACGGTATTTTTGTAAACAACTATTTTTCTTAAAAATTATGCAATGCATTATAATTTTAATACACCACACCAAACAGTAGATAAGAAATAATATCTACATAACTAATGCTTGCATTACTAACCCATGCATTACTAATACACCTCATTCCGCACTATTCTTATACACCCTACCAAACGACCCCTTAGTGTATTATCAATATTATATGCAAGATGATCTTGTATGCTTTCGCTATGTATATGATTTGTGCGCCTAACTTTGTATTAAAAATGGGAGTAGTAATGGGGGAACATGAACCTTTGCTTACGATCTGCAAAAGCAATATCATGAAATAAAATATATTACTCTATTGAAAAGTTCTGCTTTGGCTTTGATCCAAAACTATAAGATATTTAAAGACAACAAATCGGTAGATCGTACCTAATTTCTCGAAATACATTGTTGTAGAATGCTTAACTTTTACTAAGGGCTCAAATGAGGGCGTGACGAAATACATTGTCTAATTTCTTTGAAGATTTACCTTAATCTTGGCATCTTATAGACAGTACCTAAAATATAACACGTGTTATTCTGAAGCAGGGTATGTGTAAGTAGTCATTGGAATTGGATACATGGCAATTGGATTATGACAAACAAATATATTTCTGATTCAAATTTTAAGAGATGTATAAATTATAACCTTAAGACTAGAAAAAAATAATTTATTAGAATATTTCTCATGTATGATTGAAATCTAACTAAAATACAAGGGCTCATCCCTTCCCCAAAGTAAATTGACCTGAAGCACTTTTGTTGCAAAAGGGAACTGAATTTCTCTTTGATTAGTTGAACCTTTTGTAGTGTGCTAAGATAATAGGTCAAGTTATTAGACCGAAAAGTAAGAGTTTATAATTGAAGTTAAGACGGAAGATAATACAAAAAGAGCTAAGTAAATAATAACATTAAAGTCATATCATATCATATCATAATACTTGACACTTTTTAAAAATAATTTGGAGACAGACATTTCAGAATCAGAAGTTGTATAAACTATAAAGTCGAATTGTTTACAGAATCTATACAAATGATTTAAACCTCAGCTACATGTAACCCCAGCTTACACGTTTTGCACACAACTCGTTCTCCCTTGGACTTTTACAAATTATCACTTGGCAGCATTGTTAGCACCGAAAAAGTCAGGTGTCATGCGTAAGCGTAAGCTAGTAAAGCAAATCTTGAACGATGATAAGTCCGACAACAAAAGAGAAATCTGCCAAAAGAGACACAAACATATAGCGTGGTCCAGTCAACTGACCTACATCCACGGCGGAGATGAGCAATCCACTATAATAAAAGAGAGTACAAAATATCGAGAGAACAACCTCACGAAGAGGCAAACACAAGTGACACAGCTAACACTTGTCCCATAAAGTTCTCCCCCTAAATACGACTCTCAAACCCCATATGGCTACATTGTGGATGCTACTGAATGAGAAGGAGGGATCCTCAATTTATAATAGTCAAAACCTTATTTTCAAGAGCCTCCTAATTCTTGTTTGTCTTTTTCTAATACTTCAGCAAAAGGGTTAAGACAAGATAGTTGAACTCAATATGATCACACCTCTTTAAGCTTTCTCATGAAGACCTTCTACCTAGAGTAAGAAATTGTTTGAACAGACAAGATTCAGTCATTAACAAAGAAATTTTGTTTTTTATTATCTATTTTGATTAATGAAAGGACCTTAAAAGATGGGCACCAACAAGGTGGATCAAGTTATATCATGACATTTTTTGGCTAAGTTCAAGCTGCATCATGATTTTGCAAACAACATGAAGGATCTTTGTGTGTGAGAGAGAGAGGGAGGGGAGGGGGGGGGGTTAGCAAAATCGCTTGGTGTAGAAGGAGCCAACAAATTGTGCAAGGTCCTCAATTCTTACAACTGCATAGCTGGATAAGGAAAGGAAGAGGTAAAGACAGAAGGAAGATTTGGGATGCTAACCCACCCAATTTATAGTCGATCATTTGAGAATTCAGATTTTTCCCAAGCAGATGAGAGGACATTCATAGCTTAAACCTCCTCATGATTTATCAGAGTTGGAACAATTCCTTGGCTTTTCCCAACTTTTTATCTTTCCTTGAATTTATTTGATAACTAGTTAATTCATTTTTTGGTGAAATTTCTTTCTACTAGTTATCCTTATTGTTGTAATAAAAATCTTTTCTAGTTAATGTATTACCAGAAAATAAATACGACACGTGGAATTATGTGTGGTTGACAAGGCATGATACGTGGATCACTAAGAAGATGACAGCTGGAATACTGCATTAGAAGATGCATGAGATACAAGAGGCATGGGCAAATCACTCACGAGAGGAAAGGATGTAGTTGCCCGAATCTAAATCATTCAGTAAATATGGACCGAATGAATCAAGACAGTAAGAAGGGGAAGATTCACGAACCTCTAATTAATGAGGAAGAAGACTTGGAACCGTTATAGAATCTCCACAAACAGTTACGATTGTCAATTATAACAGATCATTATAGTGTCATTAATGTCATAATGTTTCGGCCATAAAAGGGAAGAAACGTTATATTTGTAAACCCCTATAAAAGGGAAGAGAATTTCATTTGTAAGGATCAATATTGAATATATTCACTTTACTTTTCTGCTATCTTGACTTTTGGAATCAATTATTTCTTTACTTATTTTTGTCTTTTCCTTTCATATAATTGAGAAAGTACGAAATTCCTTGGTTATCTGTGATCCGAGTTCTTCTAAA
Source organism: Nicotiana attenuata (assembly GCF_001879085.1). NCBI lineage: Eukaryota > Viridiplantae > Streptophyta > Magnoliopsida > Solanales > Solanaceae > Nicotiana > Nicotiana attenuata. The sequence goes on from NW_017671115.1 coordinate 187,849, forward strand.
AATAGGCTTTGACCGAAATACACATTTTTTGGTTAAACAAATTGGTTCCTGGAATCTGATAATCTTTTCACTTTCCAAATTCATCTTTCTGTCAAATAATCAAGTCGACTGCCAACGACAACAACCAACAAAATCAGCAAAATCAACTGAACCAACAACATCAACAAGAGGATGAAACTCCAATCCTTTCACCCCATAATTCCCCTCAACACTCCCAAGGGGGGTCACCTGAAAGATCAACGTCACATGCGAATAATCAACAAGGGGACGACCAAACAGCTGAAAATGCATTGAAACAACTAATTGCGGAACACGTCAACACTGCTCTTCAAGCTTTTGTTAGTGGATTACCAACTGTACCACCAACTCCACCTCCAAACAACACCGCAACCATAAAGAACCCACGCTCAGGACATGCTCAGGTAGTGGACCCCAAATAATTCTAATTTACAAAGTTTAGTACTAATTTTGCAGAATCAGCTCAAGGAGCAGAACGATCGCATAGAGCAAATACCTGGTGAACCCGTGATTAAAGGAGTGGATATTGATAAGTATTCTCAACAGCCCTGGAAGCCAAGTGCTACTCCCTTGCCGATTCCGAAAAAGTTTAAGATGCCCAATATTCCGAAGTATGATGGGACAACCGACCCACGAGATCATGTAACTGCATTTACAACTGGCGTGAAAGGCAACAACTTGACCAAGCAAGAAATTGAGTCGGTGCTGGTCAAAACATTTTGTGAAACACTCACTAAAGGAGCTAGCACTAACATGGTATTCTCTTTTACCAGAAAATTCTATTGATTCTTTTGATGAGCTTGCAGATTCATTTATAAAAGCACACTCGGGAGCTCAAAAAGTTGAAAAGAGGATGGAAGACATCTTCAAAATAAAACATGGAGATACGCGAGCTACTCAGGAAATTTGTGGATAGATTTCAGGGTGAAAGGATGTTGTTACCACGTGTACCTGATAATTGGGCAGCCATGGCGTTTGCAAGTAACCTAAATGAAAAAAGATCAAAAGCCACGAGGAGACTCAAAGAAAGCTTACGAGAATTCCCTGTTACGACATGGAATGATGCTTATAACCGGTATAGCACAAAGTTGCGGATAGAAGAAGATACTATCACTCTTTCACGGGGAGATGAAAGAGCAAGCTCGAGGTGATCAGAAATGGAAAAAAGGTCCGGTAAGAACAGGTACGAACCTTATATGGGACCATCAGGACGGGATTCACGTTCTAAGAAAGAAAACTTGAGGTACAGTTCTAGATCAAGAGATAGAGATGCAGGTTCATCATCTAGGTCTGGAAATGAGTGAGATGCACGGGATAGTAATACAAAGGCAAAGAACGGTGATTACAGCTTCAATGTTAGCACTTCTGAGCTAGTAGCTGTTTTAAGAAGTATGGGAGATAAGGTGCGATGGCCAAAATAAATGAGATCGAACCCTAGCAGAAGAAACCCACATTTCTGGTACGAGTTTCATAATGATCACGATCATAAAACAGCAGATTGCAGATTGCTACAAGGTGAAGTAGAGCACTTGTTGAAATAAGGTTATTTAACCGATTTGTTTAGTGGGAAGGGTAAGCAAGCGTATATGAAGAATAGACAGGAGCCACCAAAACCTCCGTCACTAAAAAGAACGGTCAATGTGATAAGCGGAGGAGAGGAGGTCAACGGTGTGACATATACGGCTGCAAAAAAGATGTCAAAAGTCATAGTTACCCATGGAAAGCGAATTCTCCAAGTTTTGAAAGAAGACATCATAACGTTTGAGGATGCAGATGTAGATGGCGTGATGATCTCACACAATGATGCACTGGTAATATCTTTACTTGTACATGATACTAATGTGAAACGAGTTTTGATTGATCCAGGTAGCTCTGTAAATATCGTTCTTTTAAGAGCGGTAAACGAGATGCAAGACGATGATAAATTGGTACCCAAAGCACGTACCTTATCTGGATTTGACAATTCAAGCGTTGTTACAAAAGGGGAGGTAGTGCTCACCACATTCGCAGAAGGAGTAGTCAAAGATACAAAATTTCAAGTGATAGATACACACATGGCGTATAATATGATTCTTAGCCGACCTTGGATTCATGAGATGGATGCCGTCCCGTCTACTTTACATCAGGTTATTAAGTTTCCTTCACAATAGGGAATTAGACAAATCCAGGGTGATCAGCAGGCTTCTAGAAGTATCGATTCAGTGGCGGATTCAAGCATAAAGAACGATGTTGCAGACAAAAAATAGCAATTACAGAATACAATTGAGGGTTTAGCAGCACAAACCTCAACTGGAGATGGGAAAACGGATGTAGACTCAAGGCCTGATATCATTCAAGAGCCAGAAGAGAATGAAAACATCAAAACAACAATTGAAGAACTCGAAGCGGTGGTGCTGTTTGTACATTGGCCGGACAGAAAATTTTACATCGGAACTAACCTGAGCGCATAGATGAAAGGTAAGTTAATTGAATTCTTAAAAGCTAATGCAGACTGCTTTGCCTGGTCGCATTCAGATATGACAAGTATACCACTGGAGGTGATGAACCATAAACTAAATGAAGATCTAACATATCCGCCTGTCAAACAGAAGAAAAGGGAGCAAGGATCCTTTAAAAACCAGGTGATTTAGGATGAGGTACAAAAGCTTTTAAAAATTGGGTCTATCCGAGAGGACATGAATTGTTGAGTTTTTTAGATGCCTACTCAGGATATAATCAGATTAAAATGGATCCTTTAGATGAGGAAAAAACTTCCTTTATTACAGACAGGGGGACTTATTATTATAAAGTCATGCCTTTTGGTCTAAAGAATGCTGGAGCCACGTACCAGAGGTTAGTAACAAAAATGTTTCAAGAACACTTGGGAAAAACTATGGAAGTTTACATCGATGACATGCTAGTCAAGTAGCACAGGCAGGGGAGCACATCCAACATTTGTCAAATACATTTCAGATTCTCCGCAAATTCAATATGAAGTTAAATCCCGAAAAGTGTGCATTCGGCGTGTCTACAGGTAAGTTTTTAGGTTTCCTTGTTTCTAACCGAGGAATTGAAGTGAACCCAGTGCAGATTAAAGCCACTGAATAAATACAGGACATACTCACGAGCAAAAAAGAGGTGCAAAGGTTGACAGGTAGAATAACAGCATTGGGGAGGTTTATTTCTAAATCTTCGGAGAAGAATTTTAAGTTCTTTTCAGTGTTAAAAAAGCAAAGCCATTTAAGTGGACTGCGGAATGTCAACAAGCACTCAAAAATCTAAAAACGCACTTGTCAAACCCACCGTTGCTGACTAAACCAAAGGATGGAGAAAGGCTACTCATCTATCTCGCTGTGTTAGAAATGGTGGTAAGTGCAGTGTTAGTTCGAGAAGACAACGGTAAACAATCTCCAATTTATTATGTTAGAAAATCTTTGTTGAATGCTGAAACTCGATATCCTCGTTTAGAAAAACTTGCTTTAGCACTAATCTTGGCATCTAGAAAGTTGAGGCATTATTTTTAATGCACCCTATCTCTGTAGTGACCGCATACCCCTTAAGAAATATATTGCATAAGCAAGAACTATCAGGTAGATTAGCCAAGTGGGCTATAGAACTAAGTGAATATGATATTACATATCAACCTAGAACTGCGATAAAATCACAGGTTTAGCAGATTTCGTAGCAGACTTTAGCCCAGGTATAGTACCAGAAGCAGAAAAGGAACTGCAGGTATTAAACGGGTCTAATCCAGGTACATGAACCCTATTTACTGATGGCTCCTCGAATGTAAAAGGAGCGGGTTTAGGCATTGTTCTAATCCCACCTTCGAGAGAAACTATAAGGCAGACAGTAAAATGCCATTCCATTACTAACAATGAAGCAGAATATGAAGCTGTAATTACAGGTCTGGAATTGGCATGAGAGCTCGGAATAGTGCAGATTATAATCAAGAGCGACTCGCAACTTGTAGTTAATCAAATGCAGGGGACTTATGTAGCTAGAGAGGCGAGGATGCAGCAATATTTGGAAAAGGCACGAGACTTAATTAGACAGTTCCAATCTTGGAAAATCATGCAAATACCCAGGGAAGAAAATGCTGAAGCAGATGCGCTAGCTAATCTCGCATCCGCTGCCGAAGTAACAAATGGAAAAAATGCTTCCGTAATACATTTGTTTCATTCAGCACTCGACCATGACAAAAACGAGGTAAATTTCAATAATTTAATTTGGGATTGGAGAAATAAGATCGTTAATTTTTTGCAGTACAGGATTCTACCTGAAGATAAGAAAAAAGCTTAGGCACCTCAACGAAAAGCTGCCCGTTATTGTTTGAATCGAGGCAACCTATATCGAAAGATGTTCGGTGGACCTTTAGCGAGGTGTCTCAGACCTTCACAAACAGCGTATGTGATGAGAGAAGTACATGAGGGACACTGTGGAAATCACGCAGGAGGAAGATCCTTGGTAAAAATTCCAATTAGAGCAGGATATTATTGGCCAAAAATGAAAGAAGATGCGGAAAGCTTTGTGTCCAAATGCCAACGATAAGGTAACAACATGCATCGCCCAGCAGAGTTATTACATCCGATTATTTCACCATGGACTTTTATGAAATGGGAGATGGATCTCGTGGGTCCACTACCACAAGCCAAAGGAAAGGTACGATTTTTACTAGTATTAACCGATTATTTCACCAAGTGGGTAGAAGCTGGTGCCTTCAAACAGGTACGGGAAAAAGAAGTTAGGGACTTCATTTGGCAAAACATCATATGCTAGTTTGGAGTACCAAATGAAATCTGTGTGATAACGGTCCGCAATTCATAGGCGCAAAAATTACAGAATTCTTTCAGAGTTGGCAGATTAAAAGGATAACTTCAACACCTTATCATCCTGTGGCTAATGGACAAGCTGAATCAATAAACAAGGTTATTATTAATAATCTGAAGAAAAGATTAGAGGAGTCAAAAGGAAAGTGGCCAGAAGTATTACCAGGAGTCTTATGGGATTACCACACGATAGCAAAAATAGGTACGGGAGAGACTCCATTCTCACTTGTGTATGGTGCTGAAGCCTTAATCCTAGTTGAAATAGGTGAACCAAGTACGAGATACACCCAAGCAACCGAAGAATCAAATGAGGAAGAGATGCGAATAAATCTCGATTTGTTTGAAGAAAGAAGAGAAACAACTCTAATAAGGATGGCAGCGCAGAAGCAAATTATTGAGCGATATTACAATCGGAAAGCTCATCTTAGATACTTCAAGATTGGGGACTTTGTACTCAAAAAAGTTTTTCAATCATCAAAAGCGGCCAATGCAGGAAAATTGAGTCCAAATTAGGAAGGACCTTACAGGATTCGAGGTATTGCTGGAAAGGGCGCATATGAGTTAGAAACAATAGACGGCAAAGTACTCCCATCAAATTGGAATGCTGTTTATTTGAAGAAGTATTACTTCTGAAAGGGAAAACCCACGGTCAGGTATCGTTTATGCAAGGTTTAGATTTATTCTTTTTTAAGTATACTAACCATTTTAGATGATAGGCACAAATCTAGCCCAGACCAAATAATGATTTTAGACCTAAAAGATACGCGGGATGCAAGATCATCCCCTGTCTGGGTTACAATCTTTCTGATGGAATAAAAAGGGTTAAGCAGTCATCAACTAAAATTATACCTCCGAGTCCCGTGTGTATTTTCCTTTTGAGGAAATGGACCAAATGGAAGGAATGATCAAGTGCTCGAGATTTCATACTTCAAAACTCTAACACTTGGGGGACTATAGGTAGTAGGCAAAGAAGACTGCAAGTCAAAGAAGAAAGAAGACTAAAAGTCAGTTCAAGCCTGGATCGACCCAAAAATCAAAAGTCAAGAGCCAATGAAGAGCCAAGAAAACAAGTCTGAATCAAAAACCTTTTGTATTAAGCTTTCATAAAGTGTAAACTCGCGGACATAAATTATAAGATCCTACGAGCACTAAGGTTAAAGGCAATGTTTAGATGGGTTGCAAAATATACCCTAGAAATTTGTGAAATCTGTTATAAAGAAAACAGTTATGAAAGAGTTGTAGATGTTATACAAAAGTTACTTGAATACATGTAAAGTGTTATATAATTTGAAAGTTCAAAATACAAAACTTCCTCAGATTATTCACGACATTTCTTTGAAATATGTATTTTCCTACTTCTTTCATATGTTTACACCAATATGAAGTTGGGATGTCTTCTTCATTAGTGTCGTTCATAAAAGGGCTCTCTTTGATAAAAATTCGTGTCTATTCAAGAATCGTGAAATACTAAAGCATTTTTAAATGCAAATTAAAGAGTAGAACAAAAACTCCAACGAAATATTATATATATTAAACTTGGCCAAAACTAAGTATGAACTTAGTTAAAACCATGGACTTTGATAATAAACCCCAAAACAAACCGGAGGTAAAAACTTGCCAATTATTCCAAAAAGAAAAAAAGAAACAAACTTCCCAACAAAAAGTTCACAGAACACTATGGGGCAGGATTTAAAGCAGTACTATCAGCAGCAAGAGAGGCAGAATCTAATGAGGCATCAACAGCAATGGGAGAAGATACAACTTGAGCAGAAGAGGCTTGAGCATCAACTTCACCAGGAGTAAGTTCATCACCTTCGGGAACGCCGACCTCGAGTGAGGAAAAGTTCTGACGTTGTTGAGTTTTTTCAATAGTTTCCTTAACTTTTGCAATCTCAGCAGTCAAGTCAAAGCCTTCCTGGCTAGCCTCCATCAAAGTCTCAAGGCGCATATTCAAAAAAGCCCAACTTACATCAAGAGTTGCTTTATCTTCAAGGACCTCGTAATCTTTTTCCCATTGCTCAATTTCAGCCTCCAACTCTTTTCTTTCAGCCAAAGAAGCATCATAAGAAGCCTTCAAATGGGCGAATGATCTCTCCATGAACTGGACCTTGTCCGAAGTTGCACGGAGGTCTTCTTGGGCCTGTGTGAGTGTTTGAACAAGCTCCCCGGCATAAATCTCCTTCTGATTAAGCAAATCTTTCAAACCTCTAATTTCTTCGATAACTTTAGAAAGCTGCTTCGCGAATGAAGACTCAAGAATGTCTTTTTCCTTGCCCACTTGACTGGAAGAGGCTTTTTCAATTGCCAATTCTGATGTCATCACTTGTATTTGTTGTTCCAAAGCACACTTCTCCTCATCCAAAACTTCCTTTTCCAGCTGAAGAACATTGTTCCCTCCAGTTATCTGCCTCCGTGCGATAATTGTTGACTAGCTGCTCAGTATTGGCAATTCTCTTCATAAGCTTCGTGCCTATCAGATTGATCTTCACAAGAAAGGAAGGAAGTGATTATCAAAAAAAGATAAAAATCATGAGGGAAGTAAAAAAAACTAAGGCTTTTACCTTCAAAGATGAATGAACAATATCATTCATCCATGTTAAAGAGTTGTGGTTTTCCAACTTAGATTTCTCAACTGGGCCAATTAAAGGTTTTAGCCATACATCGGCTTGGCCAGACTTTTTTAAAAGATTACCATCCTCGGGGACTTCAATGGTAAATTTTTCATCATCCTATTGCTACTTAAAGAACCAACTTCAACACGTGAAGTGGTAGTAGTAGGGACAGTTGAGGAAGTGAAAATAGCCACGGGAGGAGTAGTAACAACAACGACAGGAGCAAGAATTTGAGAACCAATAAGAGCAGACACTGGAAAGGAGGCGAGATGTGCTTCATCAGAAACAAGGTCAAAATCTTCATTATCAAACCCACGGGAAAACAATTGATCAATAGAGTCACGAGGTGCAACATTCATCTCTTCATCAGAGCTCGTTAAAACGACACTTTCAGGTTCATTCACAGGAACTGAACTAGGAGGAGGGGTGACTTCATCATCCGAAATAACGCGCCTCCTAGCCCGAGGCCTGCGCACTAAGGAACCTTCTTCCCGTTCCTCTTCACCTTCAGAGCCATGAGCTCTCTCAGCTTTTCTCTTCGATGAGGAATTCAAAATAATTTTTTGAGTAAGAGACAAAGAAAGCCGTGATGAAGTAATAGACGCGGCACTGACATCTCGAATGGGTAAACCTAACAAAGGAAAAAGTTAGAAATCTCCAAGTAAATACGAAAGAAAGGAAGAAAATTAAAGGAAAGGATACTATGAGTTTTGAATTTTAAGCCAAACCTATGGGAAAGGTATTTTCAAGATCTTCTTTCCATGAGAGCAACCGATAACATCTTCTCTACCCAAATACGGAAGTTTGGAATTTCATCAAAAACTTCCATGGTTGCTGAAAAGAGAAAAAATCCATGAGATCGTCGGTTTTTTTCATCCCTCATAAGAGAAGAAAGATGTAAAAAAAACTTACGTGCAAAATTCCACTTCTCTGGAAAAGGCATATTCTCTTCACCCACTAAACCACTTGTGGGTGCAGCAACAAAACAGGCATACCAGCCACGGTTTTTATCATCTTCAAGGCTAACCAAAACCCTTTTACTCCTGGCAACGAGAGTGAAAACCCTTGAGCGGAACAACTTAGGGGAATACAGATGAAGCAAATGTTGATATGTGAAGGGTAAAGAGGCAAATTAGATAGGTATCATAAACATGCAACAATTCTCCATACAATAGGACCAATATGTCCTAAGCAAACATTGAAGAAACAACATAATTCTGTGATAACTGGGTCAATAGGGGGTCTGAAACCTAAAGTGAAAGGGTATGTGTAAACGAAAGAGTAACCAGCCAGGTACGAAGTTATCCTTTGGTTTGGACCAGGAATTAAAATTGGAAAATCATGTTTCCAGTAGCATTCTCTCCGCACAAGAGAAATCAAACCATCAGTAATATGAGAAGGATAGACATCGACACGATCATGGGAAGTCATAGAAGTAACTTGGTTTATAATTGATTCATGATCAGTGGAGAAAGAAAATTCCGTAGGGAATTTCATCAACTGTTGGTTCTCGTAGGGCTCACCTAATTCCTTATTTTTGGCAGAAGATCTATGGGTTGAAGGAGCCCTAGCCCTAGATGAAGAAGGGGTAACAATGTTGGGCTGAGAGGTAGAACCGCGGACAGATAAAGACCCTAAGCTATGTAACCTACCGCCTCTTCTACTCCTAACAGGAGTAGTTGAAGGAGGAAGTTCATCTATAATGATTGTTCTGCGAGAATTGGGGTTTGGTGAAGACATGGATGTAAGAAAGTAATGTGTACTGAAGAATAAGAATAATTATACAAGAAGGATACTGTAGATTGAAGGTTTTCGTGAAACTAAAGGCACATGGGGCATTTGTAAGAAGGAGCAATCGTCATGTAAAGTGAGTCATGATGGAAACGTCATAATGAAGTAGTCACTTCGTGACTGACGTAAGAGTCGCAGACCCATCGGCGGAAGCCACATGGCATATGCATTAAATTGAAGTGACATACGATGCGTTGATTCTAAAGAAGACATAATGATACATGGGAAACGGCGGCAAAAATTCCCGCCATAAATACATACCACTTCCCAAATATTCAATTGCAGAATATTCGGCAAGTGGGGGGACTATCTGTATTAGTAGAAAATAAATATGACACGTGGAATTATGTGTGGATGACAAAGCATGATACGTGGATCACTAAGAAGATGACAACTGGAATATTGCATCAGAAGATGCACGAGATACAAAAGGCATGAGCAAATCACTCACGAGAGGAAAGGATGCAGTTGCTCGAGTCTAAATCATTCAGTAAATATGGGCTGAATGAATCAAGACAGTAAGAAGGGGAAGATTCACGAACCTCTAATTAATGATGAAGAAGAATTGGAACCGTGACAGAATCTCCACAAATAATTACGATTGTCAATTATAACGGATCATTAGTGTCATTAATGTCATAATGATTCGGCCATAAAAGGGAGGAAACGTTATATTTGTAAAACCCCTATAAAAGGGAAGAGAATTTCATTTGTAAGGATCATCTGAGACAATATTGGAATATATTCACTTTACTTTTCTGCTATCTTGACTTTGCAATCAATTATTTCTTTACTTATTTTTGTCTTTTCCTTTCATATAATTGAGAAAGTACGAAATTCCTTGGTTATTACTAACCCGAGTTCTTTTAAAATTAGGCTTTGACCGAAATACACATTTTTTGGTTAAACAGTTAAGCTATAAATGGAAGTCTGCGTGACCACCTCATTCAAAATGCACACACTTTAATATGATATCAAAACAGGTAGGTAGAGATTTTGAGTTCTTGCTATATCATATAAATAAACAAATAGTACCACGTACTTGCTTTATGGAAAAAGAATCAGATTGATACGTGAGGGAACACTAAGGACATAAATAAATAAATAGATAAATGATAAATAAATTTATGTTTTGATACCATGTCATGTGAAAGAATTAAGGAAATATACAAAGGGTACAACTCGAAAAGAATGAACAAATCAACTACATCTTAGCTTCTCCTAATCCTACAAGAACAACAATGAAAGGGACTTAAAAAAAACATCGCAAAATCGGAGATGAAACGGGTGCGGTCGACCATAGCTTCAAATCGAGATCTACATCAGGGGTTAAGTTCAAGTCCAAGGCACAGAAAATCCTCTTGCTGCTATTTGACTTGTTCAACACCGGTATTATTTTCGTTCCGACGAGCGGAATCATCGTCTTTCCGGCTGCTGTCGACGTTTTATTAATTTCATCACGATGACGCCTCATATGTCCACCTAAGGCTTGACCCAAAGAGAACTCCATACCACAGATAGAACATTCATGCATTTTATTCTTTTTGGATTGAACAAGAAACTCTCCGAGTAATTTTGGCCGTTTATGACTTGCACGGTGGCCGCCGAGCGCTTGAAAAGATGGGAACCGTTTATTGCAAGTCTTGCATTCGAAACCATTTGATGAAGTCGACAATAGCAATAAGGCGCAGTTAGCCATGGCTTCTGCTTCCACTTGCAAATCCGCTTCTCTGCTTCTTTTCATGGCATTCATAATATTAATGGAGAAAAAGAATGAAGATTTCTATTTGTATACTAAGTTTGGAACTTTGAGAGAAATGTGAGAACTTAATTAGAAGTAAGAGGTTTATGATACACTTGGACTTGGGTTGTTTTGCTTCACCTATATATAGGTTTGAGCCCAAGCTTGCATGTTTCTGAAAACGTGATGGTTTATTAATTAATTAGGATAATTTGACAATGTTGTTTCCTTGATGGTTAAGTTTGTCAAAAGAAAAAGAGTTAGTCAAAGAGATACAGTTAGTTTACAAGTGGAAAATGTGGTGATGGAAATTGATCATTTCAAGTCAACAGTTGGGACACGTGTCAATAGGAATTTTCAGGTCATCTTATGAGAGCGTATATGTTGGATTCGTGGAGGTTTCTACAACACTTCCACGAGCTTGACAGCGTTGTTTTTTTTAAGGGTTAAATAAAATGGAAAATACGGCGTTTTCCATCTCATAATTAATTACCCTTCGGTTCACCACTACACTAAAATATATTTTTATTTTTACTTGTTAATTTTAACAAATTAAGAAAAAGATGAAAAAAAAATCTTGTTTTATCCTTATTCTTAATTACTTATTTTTTTACATTATTTTTAATTTCTTTTAAAAATACTATCATTATTATGGGTATTATAGTAGAAAGATATACTTCATTTATTATTTTTTTTAAAAAGTGCAAAATCCATTGTAGATAAGTAAAAACGGACGGAGTTGTAATGATACAACTCAGGGAGAACGCAGTGACCAACATGACTTTCTATGGAACTGCCAAGGCAGGATGAATATGCTTACTTTTTATAATTAGGATTATATATATTGCTTCAATACTTAAAGTTTATTACTCCTTCTGTTTTAGTTTAAATGGCGTAATTTGATTGGATGCGAAGTTTAATAAACATACAAATATTTTTGAAATTTGTGATATAAAATAATTATAGATATTTGTGTGGCTATAAATAATTTTATTAATGGTAAATTAGAAGCGTAAAGTTAAATATAAAAGGATATCATTCTTTTTGGGACATACTAAAAAGGAACGTATGTTATATATATATTAGGATAGAGGGAGTTATATCTATAACCTAAGCTCCATATATATAGAGAGAGACTAACGATGTTAAAAATATTTATGCATGCAATCAAATTGCTTCAAAGATGATTAATATGAGTTACATGTGACTCTCTACATAACATATATAGATTGGAACCTATTATAAATATGACCTAAACCCATTATTTAGGGGATGATTCAATCAAAAATTTTTTTTTTTTAAATTACTCGATGGTATAACTGACAATGCTTGAAAATGTACAAACAAATAAATCTATGCATGGTATTTGCTTCTGCATTTTTCAGAATCGCGATAATGCTTGGTTTTACAAGTAGATTATCGCTTCATTATTTTCATCAATTTTATTGGTTTTATATCAAATTTTTTGAAAATCAAAAGAAAAAACTAAAGGAGAAAAAAGAAAGTTATAGCTTTTTATTATGTACAATATATACTACACTTAATTATGCTTAGTTATTCAAAAATATATGTCATAATCAGTACTAATTGAGGGTCGTTTTTTACCTTTTAAGATTCCACCAATTATTATTATCTCAGTCGGCCTATTACTTTGAGGTAGAGAGGGGATTTTAATTGCCAATTCAAAAGGTGAAGAGGTATTGCTTTTTCCAACCTAAAAATAAAAAATAAAAAATAGAAAGTTAAAATGGAAGTTAGACGCTGCATGTGATCGAGTTGCCAAGCAGTTACCTTAAAAATATAATAAGCAAGTTTCAGTTAGCAGTTGGAGTTAGAATATTCGATTGCATTGTATTAGGTTTTTTCCTCGAATGTGGCGTAGTATTAGTTGATTAGGTGCAGTCATTGTGTATAAATAAAAGCTTACGAGAAAGGAGTATAAAATAATAAAAAGCTTATGTAATCACTTGCTAAGACGCTACCGACAAGGGTTGTGGTGGAGTAGTAAGTGTTCTTTCATCCTTAACCAGACGTTTCGAGTTCGAGTCCCTGGGTATGGAGTCGCCTTTATTAGGGAATGCTTTACTACCCCCCCCCTCCCCCCC
>NW_017671115.1:200943-238917 GCF_001879085.1 Nicotiana attenuata
GTTCACCAGGTAGGGATGGGCAGCAAAGAAGTTACTAGTTTTGATTTTTTATATTGTCTCTTTGCTGACAGTGAACCAATGAACTTTGATGAAGCTGTTACAGACAAAAGGTGGAGACAAGCTATGGAAGAGGAGATTTAGTCAATAGAGAAGAACAACACTTAGGAGTTAACAACTCTTCCCAAGGGTCATCGAGCAATTGGAGTGAAATGGGTATACAAGACAAAGAAGAATGTTGATGGAGAAGTGGAAAGATACAAGGCACGCCTTGTGGCTAAAGGCTACAAGCAAAGGCAAGGCATTGACTATGAGGAAATCTATGCACCTGTTGTTGTGCCCAATTTTGCCCTCATATATATATATATATATATATATATATATATATATATATGTACACACACACACACTTTCAAAATAGCATTTTTGCATCATTACTTAGTTTAAAAACCTATACAAACATTTTTCATAATTTTTAGAACTTTAAATCAATTTTCTTGCATCTAAATTATATAATTTATTAGTAATTATCCCTTTAAATTATTTTGTGATGACTTAGTTACCTAAAAATTATTTTTTTGCACCTATAATATATTTTTCAAATATTTTATTTTATTTCATATAATTACATTAGTATTTTTTAAGCTATTTATCTAATTTTGCAATAATGGCCTATATTCATACATAAAGGCTATTCATTTTATATTATTTGTGTCAAAATAGCATTTTTTGTATTTTTATAATACAAATGTATAAATACTGTTTTATTTTATTTATTAATCATTTTTAATAAAGTATTTTGATAAACTTTTGGGGTATTTAAATAATAACCCAAATTCTACCTATTTTCGAACCCAACCCAACACCTTAGCCCAATCCACCCCAGCCCAAAACCAAGTGGTACCCGCTCCAAATAACTAGCCACGTTCCCCTTACTATCCTGGCCGTTGATCTCAAATGATCAACGGCCCATAATTAACCTACCCTTTTAGTTACCCCCTTACCCAAAACCCTAACCTATTTCCCTTCAACCTGCCGCCCTCAAACACTCTCCACTCTCTTCTCCTACGAACCCTAGCTGCTGCATCTCAATCTCTTCGAATCCGACCCTAAGATGGAATCAATCACTGATTCCCTTACCTTATTGGTCTCATCTCGCTACTGGTTGTCCATATGTGGTGTTACCTAGGTGCTTGCCTAAATATGGAAAGCAATATCTTCCAGAATCCAATCAAAGTGGTTCGAATCTATGATTTTGAGCGCTATTTCGTCTATATACGTTCAAATACTACACTGTTTGAGTCCAATTTTGTTTATTCTGCTGATATACACTTTCCCTAAACAACTAAGATTTGAGATTTACCCTTTTCCTTTACTGATTCTCTATTGCATATGATATTCTTCCCTTTCTTGTGTTTGACTGATGAGTTTTCCTTATTTTTCTGTTTAACCTACTTTGCTTCCTTATTTTATGTGTTAACTGCCCTAAAACTGATAATAATTGATTCTCGCATGCTATATTTTTCTTATTCTGTGTTTAATCTACCGTATTTCCTTATTTTTGTGTTGAATCTGCTACTATATAAACCCCTCCCCTAAATCCCCTTCGACAGACTTTGGAATCGCTTAATTACTGCTGTTGTTCTCACTACTCTCCTCTCTCATTCACTCACCCACTGTTACACTCGAGCACTCTCTAAAATCATTGAATTCTGGGACGATAGAAAGCCATGGCCATTGAACGACCTCCTCCGATGCAAGCACTGCTCGGAGCCCATTCTCGAGGCTTTTGTGAACTCTGAAGCATCCGGGTTTTTGCTACTACTCTCTTTACTCTTTTGATTATGCTACTGGTTAGTGTTTTAAAACCTTTGCAATGTTCAATTTCCTTCTTTCTTCTTGCATACCTATAAGTGTTTGAATTACTTGAGTATGATTTAACTATGATAATGCTTAATAATCTTTGTCATTCTGTAATAATTGAACGCATGAGATAGTTTGCTGTTTGATTTGCACTTCTGTGATTCTTCGCTTTCTAGAATGAGTTCTGTACCTCTAGCATCTGAATATGTTCTGTTTTGAGCTTCAATGCAAGTCTATTTTGATATGAATCTGACTACTGTGGCTATATGTTGTTAGTTATAGAATTTCTCTGTGTGTTGCTTTAGATATCACTACAACTCATAGAAATCACCCCCTCCCCCCACCTTGAATGAATCCTTTAAGTGGTGAGTCTTGTATTTGATTGACTGTCCTTTGTGTACTATATGGAATAATGTCTTAAAATTTGCTCTAAACATGTTTCCTTGCTGTCCTGATTTTTAAGATAAACACTCTGTTCTTTTTATCAACTATTACCTTGCTTTCTATGCTAATGTGTTTCCCCAGTATGCTTTGGTTCATTTGCTACCTTGTCCTTTCAGTGATTATCACAATGTGTGTTCCCTCATCATGTCTACATGCTGATTAACATGGCACTAGGATGTACTCAACTTAATTTGGATCTTTAGGTCTCAACTAGTTTAATTTTATGTATGCTTGTAAACCTAGTTCTTCTCCTAATTCCTTCAATATAAGGCTGTCTATGTGGCACTTTGCTATGTATACTTTGTTGAACCTATTGGCCTACCTGACTAGTTGCCCTTGTCACACCTCCTTTTTACTACCCCCTAGAGGGCGTATAAGGAAGTTTTTCCAATTTAAGTGACAATCGAACCGGAATTATTTATATAAAAATCAGAGTCGCCACTTGGGATAATTTATGGTGTCCCAAGTCACCGGTTTGAAATACCGAATCGAGGAAGCTGACTCTTATCTATGGTCTGCGAACACAGAAATCCGGGTAAGGAATTCTGTTAACCCGGGAGAAGGTATTAGGCATTCCCGGGTTCCGTGGTTTTAGCACGGTCGCTTTGATCATACTTGGCTTAATCAAATTGTCCACTTACTTATTTTAGAACCTATGTGCATTTGCCTCTTTTAATTAAGAAATTATCTTTAAACAGGTCACGCGCACGTGTACCCATTTGTTTTGATGCGTCAAAAAATCATGTCACGCGAACGTGTCCACAATTAATAGCGCTTTATTATCATTAAGAAAGTTTGGTTGAAGTTGCGCGAACGCATACCTCAACTTATTTTTAAAAGAATCGTAATTATGTCATGCAAACGTGTACACAATCATGATGATAGATTAAGTCACACTAAAGCAAGCCACGAATATTCATCAATTGTTTGTTTTCTTATAAGAATTGAGGTTAGGACAGAGAAAATACATAGAGTTTGCTTGTGTTGAAGCGGACAAGCAAGCTATTGCACTATATGTGCTAATTAGGGGTTTCCGATCATCCCTCAACTAAAACATGATTATCTATGGAAACAACATAATTAACAATGTACTCCTTTTGTTCACTAGTTTTATGTATCCTCTTCTTTTATCCATTTTTTAAAATCTGGAACACTACACCACAGAATAGAGAAGCAGTGCTTCTATCATTTTCATTTTACTACAATGATCTTTCTCGACTCGAAATTGTCCCACCAGGACCAAAATTCCCGCTTCTGAGACTACCAAAATATCAATAAACAAATTTGGAGTAATAAAGAATACAGAAACGAATCTAGCTTGAAATACTTAAACATCAAAACAAAACAAACATGTAACAATATTGAATAAGTAAGGAATAAGATGACTTTTAATAACAAATCTTTAGATTAAATAAGAAGAACCTCCTTGAAGGACCTACAACAAATCCGACTGGGATCCACGACGGAAGTCGAACGCGACCTCGACGCCACTGGAACCTCGCCGGCGACGGAGGAGCGACAGAAAAATGAGAGAGAAGGCTGCGTTCTGGTTATTGTGGCGGTCGTGAGTGAGTTAAAGAAGCAGTAGCAGCTACTTGTTGGTTGTCGCTGGTCACTGCTTGGGAAGAAAAAGGTCACTGGTCGTTGAAGGGATGAGTCGTTTGGACAGGAACAACGGCGGATCTCCTTTGGTCTTAGGTCTAGACGGCTGTAGCTTTAGGTTTTAGCTCCTGAATTTTTAGACTTAGGCGCTCTTATGTGCTAGGTTAGCAGCTGATTAGGTCTCTTGGGTTCTGCGGCTGTTTGGTTGAAGGGTCCTAGGGTTTTCTTGTTTTTGTTTCCATGAAGAAGATGAAACCTAGGGTCACGGCTGATCTTAAAAGTCTGTTTTTTGTTAAGAAAAAGCCATGGAAATGGCTCCTTTCTTTAGAGAAGAAGACAGATCGGGGAGGGGGGGTCTTTTGGTGTAACGGCGGATGATAGCTCTTTTTGTCTAGGTTTTTTTTAAAATTTTTTTTAAGAAGAAAAATCTAGAAGGGTGTCTAGGGTTAGCTTAATCGGTATTGGGTATTGGTCTTGGATTTATGTGCTAAGTTTGAATTGGGTCCTACAATTGGGCTCTAAGGCTCTTAAAATTGTGGTCCAACACCTTAGTTAACTCCCTTTAATAAAAGATAAAAATACTACACAATGCAAAAACTAATTCTAATTAATTAAAGTAAACTATATTGAAACATGAAACTTTTTTTTTTGTATTTTCAAGATTATATAAAGATAAAAAAACAAGGTACTACTTTTGTATTTTTTTAATTTTATGAAAGGTAAATAAACTAAAAGTAACTAGATAAAATATCCATTAGCTAAATAAAAGAAAATATTTTTTTATAATTTTTATTTTGTGACGAAATAAAGTAAAAGAGTCAAAATTATGTGAAGAAATAAAGTAAAAGAGTCAAAATTAGTTGAAATAACTATATTAGACCTAAACTAAGTATTTAAATGCTAAAATATGTAAAATCTTGGGGAGGGTCAAAAACTATATGTCTACAGCTGCCCCTCTTTGACTGGAAATACGAAGTATTTTCAGACAAAGAACGACTAGACGGGTTTTTTGACCCGACCCTTATTTAGAGAGACCAAAAACTAAAAGAAAGGAGAATGTGACCGAGCCCTAGTGTCTGAGCTGCCTACATATCCTTGGCTATAAAGGAATCAGGCCAGGTGTAGTTCAGAGGTAAGAACAGTGATGGAGTGCACTGAGGTGGAGAGCCGGTTGAGGTGCCGTTTCGTCGAGGTTCCGGTTAGCGATCTTGTTATTACATCAAAAATAAAAAATGAAAAAGACTAACTAAGCCTGTCAACTATGAGTTACAAGATTTCTATCTTTAAGTCTTTTGAAGCTTGATGTTGAGTCTTTAGTGGTTCTTCATGCAGACTTTAGATTTGAACCTTGACGCTTGCTAGCTGCAGGTGCTAGTTCATTCTTCTTCGGATCAAGACCGAACATGCAATGCTCGTGATTTCAGCCATGTCTTGAGCAGTTCACATCTTTCTCTACTTCTGCATTTTGGATTCACTTCTTTCTTTTTTTTTACTGGATTGAGACTAACTTCTGTTGATCATCTCGGACTCTTGACTCACATTCTTGCCGCGAACTTCTGCTTCTTCTAACTTGAATTGAATTCTAAACTGACTTCCCTTATTCTCCAGGTGGGTGCCTGCTACTGACTTGAAACTTGAAATAATTCCGAAACGAATTTCGAAATGACTTCCCTTGTTCTCCAGGTGGGCGCCTGCTACTGACTTAAAATGCATTCCCTTGTTCTCCAGGTGGGCGCCTGATGCTTAAACGTGAAATGAATTCCCTTGTTCTCCAGGTGGGCGCCTGATTGCCGAAACTTGAATTGTATCCCCTTGTTCTCTAGGTGGGCGCCTGATTGCCGAAACTCAAACTATATTCCCTTGTTCTCCAGGTGGATGCCTGATTGCCGAAACTTGAGCTATATTCCCTTGTTCTCCAGGTGGGCGCCTGATTATTGAGACTTGAACTGTATTTTAAAAGGGCTTCTGCTTCCTAGGTAAATTATTCCCTTGTTCTCCAGGTAGGCGCCTGATTGCCGAGACTTGAACTGTATTCCCTTGTTTTCTAGGTGGGCGCCTGATTGCCGAAACTTGAACTGTATCCCCTTGTTCTCCAGGTGGGCGCCTGATTGCCGTAACTCGAACTGTATTCCCTTGTTCTCCAGGTGGGCGCCTAACTGCCGAAACTTGAACTGTATTCCCTTGTTCTCCAGGCGGGCGCCTGATTGCCGAGACTTGAACTGTATTCCCTTATTCTCCAGGTGGGCGCCTGATTGCCGGGACTTGAACTGTATTCCTTTGTTTTCCAGGTGGGCGCCTGATTGCCGAAACTTGAACTGTATTCCCTTGTTCTCCAGGTGGGCGCCTGATTGCCAAAACTTGAACTGTATTCCCTTGTTCTCCAGGTGGGCGCCTGATGCTTAAACGTGAAATGAAATCCCTTGTTCTCCAAGTGGGCGCCTGATTGCCGAAACTTGAATTGTATCCCCTTGTTCTCCAGGTGGGCGCCTGATTGCCGAAACTCGAACTGAATTCCCTTGTTCTTCAGGTGGGTGCCTGATTGCCAAAACTTGATCTGTATTCCCTTGTTCTCCAGGTGGGCGCCTAATTGCCGAGACTTGAACTGTATTCCCTTGTTCTTCAGGTGGGCGCCCGATTGCCGAGACTTGAACTGTATTCCCTTATTTTCCAGGTGGGCGTCTGATTGCCGAAACTTGAACTGTATTCCCTTGTTCTCCAGGTGGGCGCCTGATTGCCAAAACTTGAACTGTATTCCCTTGTTCTCCAGGTGGGCGCCTGATTGCCAAAACTTGAACTGTATTCCCTTGTTCTCCAGGTGGGCGCCTGATTGCCAAAACTTGAACTGCATTCCCTTGTTCTCCAGGTGAGCGCCTGATTGCCAAGACTTGAACTGTATTACCTTGTTCTCCAGGTGGTCTCCTGATTGCCGAGAATTGAACTCTATTCCCTTGTTCTCCAGGTGGGCGCCTGATTGCCAAAACTTGAACTGTATTCCCTTGTTCTCCAGGTGGGCGCCTGATGCTGAAACTTAAAATGTATTCCCTTGTTCTCCAGGTGGGCGCCTGATGCTGAAACTTGAACTGTTGACTCGCTCTCTCGAGGCGAGCTTCTTTTGTTGCTGACTCGAATTGGATTCTGAAAGTTAACCATGTCTTCAGGCGGACTCCTGCTGTCTTCGACTTGAATCTTGAAAACTGAAAGTTGACCCTATTCTTCAGGCGGGCTCCTGCTGTCTTTGACTTGGACCTAAAATCGATTTCTGAAATGTTGCCCCTCGTTCTCCAGGCGGGTGCCTGCAATCAAAACGAACAAAATTTTTCTGCCCCGGTTTGCACCGGGAAGATTTGTTGTTGTTAGCAAAATTGTAAATCACATATGCTATTGGTGAAGGATGCGGTGATGAGGGTAAAACTAAAGACTCGACTAGGATGTGCGTCTCCTGTGAGATTGAACTTTAGAAAAACTATAAGCTAAGCTTGACTAAACTAAAAATTGACCCTATTCTTCAGGCGGGACTCCTGAACTAAAGGAAAACTAAGAATTGACAACTTAAGAAAACTAAAATTGACCCTATTCTACAGGCGGGACCCCTGAAATTAAGGAAAAGCTAAAGATTAACAACTTGAGGAAACTAAAACCTGCCCTATTTTCCAGACGGGACCCCTGAACATTAAGAGAAACTAAATATTGAAAACTTAAGGAAACTAACAACTGACCTTATTCTCCAGGCGGGACCCCTGAACATTAAGAGAAACTAAATATTGAAAACTTAAGGAAACTAACAACTGACCATATTCTCCATACGGGACCCCTGAACTCAAGGAAAACTAAAGACTAACCACTTAAGAAAATTAAAAATGACCCTATTCTCCAGGCGGGACCCCTGAGCTTAAGGAATGCTAATAACTCTTCTGGCTAAAGAGAATGCCTAGGAGGTACGGTTCTTCTCAACTAGGGAACATGTAGGAGGTGAAAACCTTCTCAAACAACCTTTGTGCTGACAAAATTTGGGCACTGCACTTGAAAAATTCAAGCTTCCAAGCTTTGATTTGGACATAGTCTTCGTCCCTGTTTCAAACAAAGAAAACTTGTGAGTTTAAACATGGTGGTTGGTTTGTGGCCTTGAATTTGAGGGCGATTGCTCCTTCACTTGCCATGATAGCTTTGATTTCAACTTGAAAGACTTTGCTTGTTTATTGACTAACCATTTTCTCTGTCACCCTTATCACAGAAAATACCTCTGATCCGTTCAAACCCAGACCCCTCTATTTGTTGCATTGTGCTCATGAATTGATATATACCGAACCTTTGCATTTCACATGAATCCCAAAGCACGTTGATTGTTACCAACTCAGTGCGCATATTATTCTTTCCTGACTTATGCCGCTTTGTGTGCTAGCCAGACTCCGCTTTGCGCAATTGGAAAGCTGGTAGCAGATTTTGTAGTCATTTCTTACTTTTTATGGCAAAACAAACTCAAGAGGACTTAAACAAATCAAGAGGAACATAGTAAGGGGACACTAGAAAGAAATGATATCTAACAGGAAAATCACCAAGTAGAAACTTATCAGATGTGGATACCAACTCTAATGACCATGACGTGCATTTTGGATTAAGTGGCCTAATCTGTCAAGCAAGTCTAATGTTCAACTCTTGTTGTATCTCTAAGCCGTGAAACTGGGTTTCAATGCTCCGATTATCCTATCTGATTCACGGTCCTTATTCGACTTGTAGTGCCCGAAGGATTTTCACCATCAAGCCTCTCTCATTTTGTTTTTTCTCTCAACCCACTCTCGCCTTATGGTGCTTGTGAAGGTTTTCACCGATAAGACTCTCTCATTTTGTTCTTTTTCTTTTTATTTCCTCTGATTCTGTAGATGATAAGGCATTTACCATAGTAAAAAAATATCATATGCTCTTGGCATGGCTAACTCAACACTCTCAAAGATTATCTGGGAGGTCTTTTTTGGACTGTAATGTGGCTTTTGGACAGGGTTAGAAAGAAAGGATATCATAAAGGCTCAAAATAACTAAGATAACAGGGTTAATTTATTTACAACTTTTGGAATCCATTTCAAAACTTTGCCCCAATTTCTAAAACAAGAGAGTTTGATTCTAAGAAAACCGCCCCACTCTTGACTTCGGGGGGTTATGGAATACTTTATTTGGTGCGACCAAACCGTAAGGCTGCCTACGTATCTTGTGGTGACAAGAATCAGGTCGAACGTAGTTCACAACTAATTCTTGTTTTGTTTTTTGTTGCTCTTTTTCTTTTCTTTCTTCTCTTTTTTTTCCCTATTTTTTTCTTTTTCTCTCTTTTTTTCTTTTTGATTTTTTTTTGTTTTTTTTGTTTGGAATGAACTTTCTAAAACAAACATATGGGGACATGAACATTTTTCTTTTTATGACTCTAACTTGATTCCAAAAGAGGGGAGGTCAAAGAAATCAACACAGGCTCAAAAGGGTATCAAAGGGTATAAAGTGTTTGGATAGCTGAAAGAGGGCCTCCCAATCTCTAAGAATACCAAGTATAACACATGCAACTTGAAGATGAAAAATGAAGATCATGCATAGCATTTCTTTTGTAGCATCGGCATTGGTATCACAGATATGCCTTCCACCTTTCTTTAGTGCCTTGTCAAGTATAGAGCTCTTCTTGGAAAATTTCTTCTTCACAATGGATACCCTCCGTCTGCTTGGAGCAAAATCCCTTGGCCTTATCTTGTTACTTGAGATGCACTTGAACTCAAAGTTGCTCGCTGTCAGGGATCTACTCTCCTTTAATGAATTCTTGTCATCCTATTAACTTCCCAAACCATCTGCCCCAGTTTCACACAATTCGGGCCTTAGGTGATCTCAAACTTATTTCCCTCAAATGTCCCTATCATCTTCAAAATTGTTTCATTGCTTCATGATTAAACTAATTTTTAAGACCAGGCCTAGAATTATACGTGCATGTCATGTCACTAGAGCTAGCATGAAAAGAACTATAAAAGGAAAAGAGAACTAAGCAAAAACTAACTAGAAATAACAGAAAACAGGAAATTGCATTAGACAGACGGTGAAAGGGTTTGAACAACAAAACAAGCAAAATACACTAAGGTTGCAACCTTGGAAAACCTAAATAACACTAACAGGGGTACTACGACTAGATGAACTAAGCAAAATAAAAGGATTGAAGGGTTTGAGTCACAAGACAATATCCGGATTACAACCCTGAAATAACCCGGACGACAGAAATGACAACAAAATAAACCACCAAGACTCCTCCCCGGCTAGCCAAGAGATGGAGCGTCTTTCCAATTACCAAGCACGGCATCTTAGCCACTGGGTTCCACATTAATATTATCAAGACCATTACCAACTTCAATATGATTAACTTCAGTCGGCAAGTTCCCGAGAGGATTCGCATACTCCCCGTCACTGCCCTTGATCAGAATTATCCCTTTTTGAATCATTTTCTCTATTTCCCTTCTCAAAGCACGACAATCTTCAATGCTATGACCTTGGACATTAGAGTGGTACATGCACCGTACAGTAGGATCAAAACCTTTTGCATACGGGTCCGGAGAGTCGAGGAGCGGCTCAATCAGGCCAGCATGTTTTAACTTTTCAAACAGGCTTGTGTAGGATTCTCCGATTGGCGTGAAACTATTTCTTTGCCTTTGTTCCCCTCTATGCCCCTGTTTTCTAGGTTTATCGGGTGCTCGAGAATGTTGTAAAGGCGAACGAGTATTTTGCGGTACTGGTGCTCGCCATGAGGAGTGACCCAGTGGTTGGACAGATGATCGTACGTTGTTCGGAGGATAATTCTGAGGTGGATTATGTGGAGCTCAGGGATATTCATGGGGTCGGTATTGAGGCTGAAAGCATTTAGCATGAATGCCCAGTGGAACGTGTCGTTGGCGGGGCTCAGCAACATCTTTTCTATCAATTGGAGAACTGACCCGAGCAACTTGTTCGTTCCATCTGAGCCAAAACTTCCTAAAACCTCCCTCGGGTTTCTTTTCCATCTGAGATAGGGAGGATTGGTCTAGGATAATGTCTATATTGTACTGATGGTGCCGAACAAAATCTTGAGCCATGTCATCCCATGTATGCCATTTACCGACATCTTGAAGAGTATGCCATTCCAAGGCTGCCCCAGTCAGGCTCTTACTGAGATACGCCATCAGCAGCTCATCTTTCCCGCCAACACTTCTCATTTTGCTGCAATAACCCCTCAGATGGGCTACTGGATCTCCACGCCCATCATACAAGTGAAACTTTGGCATTTTAAACCCCGCGGGCAGATGAACATCAGGGAACATACACAAGTCATTGCATGGCATGCTAATCTGATTTCCCATCCCTTCCTGCTCTTTAAGGATTGTTCTATACCTTTCAGCTTCCTGGATATCTCATCTCGCCCTTCTTTTCCTGTGAACTTTTCATTTTCAACATGAGGCTCATTCCGAGGGCTATGATTGTATGAGTTAGGGACCTTGTGGGCAACCTCTGAGGGGTAATATTGGGCATCATAAGTTTTGAGTGGGTGTTCATTGTTGGATCTGTGAGAAAGAACAGGAGAAAATATTATTGATTAATTATTGACAATGATACAATGAGCCCTATATATATATAATACATGTCCTACTCCTAATACATATGGGATTAGGGTTATTTACTACTATTTAACTATCAAACTAACACTCCCCCTCAAGCTGGTGCATAGAAATCATATGTACCGAGCTTGTTACATATATAACTAATACGAGGACCAGTGAGGGACTTTGTGAAAATATCATCAAGCTGATCATTCGACTTCACAAATTTTGTAGCAATATCTCCCGAGAGTATCTTTTCTCTAACAAAGTGACAGTCAATCTCGATGTGTTTAGTTCTCTCATGGAACACTGGATTTGACGCAATATGAAGAGCAGCTTGATTATCACACATAAGTCCCATCTGACTAATCTCACCAAATTTCAACTCCTTGAGCAACTGTTTGATCCAAATTAGCTCACACGTGGCCATAGCCATTGCTCGATATTCTGCTTCTGCACTAGACCGAGCAACCATATTCCGTTTCTTGCTCTTCCAAGACACCAAATTTCCTCCTACTAAGACACAATATCCAGACGTAGAACGTCTATCAGAAGGTGATCCTTCCCAATCAGCATCTGAGTATCCAACGATCTGCTCATGGCCTCGATCCTCAAACAATAAGCCTTTGCCTGGAGCTGATTTTATATACCGAAGAATGCGGACAACTGCATCCCAATAACTATCACAGGGAGAATCCATAAACTGACTCACAACACTCACAGGAAAGGAAATGTCAGGTCTAGTCACTATGAGGTAATTTAATTTACCAACCAACCGCCTATATCTTGCAGGATCGCTAAGAGGCTCCCCCTGTCCTGGCAGAAGTTTAGAATTCGGATCCATCAGAGTGTCAACAGGTCTACAACCTGTCATTCCTGTCTCCTCAAGAATATCTAAGGCATACCTTCGTTTTGAGATCACAATACCTGAGCTAGACTGAGCTACCTCAATACCCAGAAAATACTTTAATCTGCCCAAATCCTTAGTCTGAAAGTGCTGAAAGAGATGTTGCTTCAACTTACTAATACCATCCTGATCATTGCCGGTAATAACAATATCATCAACATAAACGACCAGATAAATACACAGATTTGAAGCAGAATGTCGATAAAATATAGAGTGATCAGCTTTACTAAGAGTCATGCCAAATTCCTGAATAACTGTGCTGAACTTACCAAACCAGGCTCGAGGAGACTGCTTTAGACCATAGAGGGACCGGCGCAACCGCCATACAAGGCCACTAGACTCCCCCTGAGGAAAAAAACCAGGTGGTTGCTCCATATAAACCTCATCCTCAAGGTCACCGTGAAGAAAAGCATTCTTAATGTCCAACTGATAGAGAGGCCAATGGCGAACAGCAGCCATGGATAGAAAAAAGCGGACTGATGCAATTTTAGCAACGGGAGAGAAAGTATCACTGTAATCGAGTCCAAATATCTGAGTATATCCTTTGGCAACAAGACGAGCCTTAAGTCGATCAACATGGCCATCTGGACCAACTTTGACTGCATACACCCAACGACAACCAACAGTCCATTTACCCGAAGGAAGAGGAACAAGCTCCCAAGTAACACCCGTATATAAAGTAGATATCTCGTCAATCATAGCATGTCGCCATCCGGGATGAGACAGTGCTTCACCTGTAGACTTAGGGATGGAAACAGAGTACAAAGATGACAGAAATGCACAATGGGATGATGAGAGACAATGGTAACTTAAACCTATATAATGAGGATTAGGATTAAGCGTGGACCGTATACCTTTTCGTAGTGCAATCGGTTGATTAAGAGGAGACAAGTCTGCAGTATTAGCAGGGTCAGGTGCAGGACGTGAATTAGCTGGGCCTGATGCTGGGAACAGACGATGATGATAATCCAGGAGTGGTGGAGCTATAGAAGGTTGAACTGGACTAGGTGGTGGCACTGGAGCTATAGTTGGTAGAACTGGACTAGGTGGTGGCACTGGACTCGGTGGTGACACTGGAGCTATAGGTGGTGGAGCTGCAACTAGAACTGTAGGCGGTGGAGCTGTGGAGGAAGATGAATGGGAGATAGGGAATGAATCTCCAAAAGAAGGAACGGGTAGCACCTCAGAAATATCTAAGTGATTAACTGGACCGGTGAAGTATGATTGGGTTTCAAAGAAGGTAACATCAGCAGACATAAGAAATCACTGAAGGTAAGAAGAATAACATCGATATCCCTTTTGCGTTCTCGAGTAACCCAGAAATATGCACTTAAGAGCGCGAGGAGCTAACTTATCTTTTCCTGGAGTAAGTTCATGAACAAAGCACGTACTCCCAAAGACACGGGGTGGAAGAGAGAACAAAGGTAAGTGGGGAAACAGGACAGAGAATGGAACTTGATTTTGGATAGTTGAAGATGACATACGATTAATAAGATAACAAGATGTAAGAACTGCATCCCCCCAAAAAAACAGCGGAACATGAGATTGTATGAGTAGGGTACGAGCAGTTTCAATAAGATATCTATTCTTTCTTTCAGCTACCCCATTTTGTTGGGATGTGTACGGACAAGATGTTTGATGAATAATCCCATGAGAGTTCATAAACTGCTGAAATGGGGAAGACAAACACTCTAGGGCACTATCACTACGAAATGTGCGGATAGAAACCCCAAATTGATTTTGAATTTCAGCGTGGAAGGTCTGGAAAATAGAAAACAACTCAGATCGGTTTTTCATCAAAAATATCCAAGTGCACCCGGAATAATCATCAATAAAACTGACAAAGTAACGGAATCCTAATGTAGAACTAACCCAACTAGGACCCCAAACATTTGAATGGACTAAAGTAAAAGGTGACTCTGCTCGATTATCAAGACCCCACGGGAAATGGGAGCGGGTATGCTTACCGAGCTGATACGACTCACACTCTAGAGTGGACAAGTGAGATAAGCCAGGTACCATTTTCTGAAGTTTTGATAAACTGGGATGTCCTAACTGTTTATGTAACAAATCTGGTGAATCAGTAACGGGACAAGTTATTGGAGGAAGACAAGATGCGAGTCCATGTGATTTTGCAAGGATAAGGTAATAAAGTCCATCTGATTCATGTCCGGTACTAATGATCCGCCCTGTACTGCGTTCCTGTATAAAAACAAGATCATCAAGAAATAAAACAACAGATTTAAGTGATTCGGCTAAGCGACTAACGGCTATGAGATTAAAAGGACTACCAGGAACATAAAGAACTGAGTCTAAAGGTAAGGAAGTAAGTGGGCTTGCTTAACCTATTGCAGTTCCCATGGCTTGAGACCCATTGGCCATTGTGACTATTGGAAGAGATTGAGAATATGAAATACTAGTGAAAAGAGATTTGTTACCAGAAATATGATCAGATGCACCTGAATTAATGACCCAAGACTTAGAAGGTGAAGATTGGGAGACACAAGTCATGCTACTATTTGTTGGAACAACGGAAGCTAATCCTGAAGATATCTATTTACGTATTTTGTACTGAAGGAACTCAATATAATTCGGTAAAGAAACCATCTGGATTGGATTCAATGCATTGGATCCAACGGATTGTGAGTTAAAGGCTTCCGATACGAATGCCATTATAATATCGTGCCGGAAAAAGCAAAAATTTTCTGGGGATCACTGTTCACGCCGGGGAATCATCGTAGCTCACCGAAAAATTCCAAAGTCGTCGGAATCTGATGTAACCTTGATGGGTAGGCTCAGAAAAGACTCGTGATTAGGCTCTCCTGAAGAAGGTCGGCCAAAAAATGGCCGGAAACAGGCACACGCGCCGGCGCGTGGGACAGACGCGCCGGCGGAAACCCTCCTCTGATCGGCGCGTGAGGGCGCGTGGGATGTCTTTTTCCGGAGATTTTTTCTGGGGTTTGGTCGCTCCTGTCTTAGGGACCTTGTGGTGGTGTTGGATTTTGCACAACACCAAGGAAAAATGATTTTGTTGCGGACAGCCTCCTAAACCGCCGGAAAATTGCGCGGCGACGAGGTCTTTCTTCCCGGAAGTCGCTGGAATGATGCACAGCGATAAATTTCTCACTATTGCTCTGATACCATGTGAGAAAGCACGGGATATTATTGATTAATTATTGACAATGATACAATGAGCCCTATATAAATGTCCTACTCCTAATACATATGGGATTAGGGTTATTTACTACTATTTAACTATCAAACTAATAGGATCTAAGAAGGGAAGATTGTTGAGAAGTTGTAATCATGGGGATAGTGGATATGACGGGAAGGCAATTTTTTGGAAAGGTAGTTGGAGGACGAGTGATGGAGCTACTAGGGTGGCTGGGAAAACTGTGATAAGCGGGAGAATCTGGAGAGTCTGGTGGATCATCTGGCACCATGACCGGAGTTTGGGTAAGGGTAGCATCAAGGAAGCTAGGTGGTGGCGGGGGGGTGCCTTCCCAGTCATCCAATACCGATACATGTCCGCCATGTGTTGTCTTGACATCCTTACCTCTTCAATCAACCCATTGTCCTGTTCAACCAATTGCTTTCCGGAACCAGTATCAGCCAACTCAATTCTGTTGTCATCTGCCATCGCCTTTCGACTTTATGTTGTAGAGAAGAGTTACCACTTTAAGAACCACAAACCAACCACCCTTCTGCTATAATGAAGATAACAAAGAGGAACAGAATGAAGTCATCATTTTAGCGTTAGGGCATTTACCATAGGATAATCACACTTTACGTGCAATGCACCTAGTCACAGTTATCAGTTCTAAAATGACTTTGAGGGTATGAAGGTCATATGACATCATCCCAATTTCACTCTTTTTGCTCCATTTCCACTTCATTTTTTTTTCTTTAACACTCCTTGATTTGTTTCATTTTCTTTCCTCCTTCTTTTCTTTTTGCTTATCGCTCTTTTATTTCCTCTCATTTCTCTTGTCCCACAACTTCATTCTCTTTTTTTCTCTTTTTTCTTCTTCTTTTATTTTTTTTGCTTTTTATTTAATGATGATGCGATCGAACCCTATGTAGGTTGCCTACGTATCATGTCCCTCATGAATCAGATCGAGCGTAGTTCTGGAAGATCGAGAATAGACTGAGCAAACTAACGCTCTCTTTTTTTTTTAATTTAATGACTATTATGATGAGAAAAGAGAAATAAAAGAAGCAAATCTTTTTTTTCTTTTTGAATTTTCTAGACTTAATATTCTATAACCTATTCTAAACTCAAGCTTAAACGAGCATATATCTTTTCTTTTTGAAACAGATACTCTATGAGAAATTATTAAGGAAAAAAAACAATAGAAGAGAAAAACATTTTTTTTGATTTTCTTTTATAGGAAGGAAATATAAAGAATAAACCGATGAAAAAATATTTAGAATTTTCATTTGATATCCTAAAGAAAAGTTTCGAAAGGAGAAATGAGACAACAAAGAAAAAAAAAATATTTTTGGATTTTGATTTTTGATTACCTAAGGGAGGAACGCTAAGGATAAACAAAAGACAAGGTATGTTTTTTCTCTTCTATATATAATGTCCTAATGTTCTAGTTAAAATAAAAAGAATATGTTTTATGTTTATTATTAATTTCCCAAAGAAGAACCTAAAAAAGAAAATCTTTTTTTTTGGATTTGGAGTTTATATCTTAAGAAAACTTCTAAAGGTATCAAAAGAAAATTCTTTTTTTTTTTTGAATTTTAGTCTTAATATATTAAAGGAAATATAAAAATAATTTTTTTATTTCTAGATATTAATTTCCTAAAGGAAAACCACCTCAAAAGATTTTTTTTTTTAATTTCTAGAATTAGTATTCTAAAGAAAACTCCTAACGGAAATATAAAAACGCAAAATCTCTCTTTTTTTTGGATTTTGATTTATAACACATTTTTTCAAATACAAAATAGGAAGTACAATAACAAAAGACTCGACAAACTTACTAGACTATGAAGACTCTAACATCCCCTAAAAGACACGATATTACTGTACAAAACCGGAAGGTAAAAGACGACATAAAAAGAAAAAAAAGACTTAAAACATATAAAAAATAAAATAAAAAAGAATCTCCTTAAGCAACTCCTGAATGAGCGATCCTGACTGGATAGTCCTGGGGCGTCTGACATGCTCAAACTCCGGTAAGTAGATCCACACCTGTATGAAAAAATTAAGACCAGATAAAGTTAAAGACCTAGAACACTAAGTGAGACAATAACACTTCCTGTTGGACACATGCAAGACATGATTGAGGCTATTTTGGCAAAATAGCTTATGTGGCCAAAAGGTGGCTAGACATGCAAGATTTGGCTAAGACCCCGCGAAGCCAAGAACCTAAGGCTCACTAGGAAGACCGGACCCTATGTGGGCTGCCTAGGTATCCCGCCTCGAAAGACGAGAATCAGGTATGCATAGTTCGGACAGATTGGATACGGTCGAGAATTAAAAAAATAACTAATTTAGAGAAAACATACTTTTTGTCTATTTTTTTTTTGAAAAATAATGGGAAAGTGCAAAATCTTTTTGGATTTTTCAATTTTTTTGTCTTTTTCTTAAAGAAAATGTGAAAGAAAAACATAACTGGGCCCTACTTGCTTTATTTTCACACTTCACCCTCTTTTCTTTCTCATTTACCCTCAACCATCATTGGTCCGCCAAATGACCATTTTACCCTTGAAGAAATACAACATGTAGCACATAGGATGCAGCAGGATGGTCTTTTATTTTTGGGTACACCTGTCCTAGACGGACCCGACCCCTGTGTTAAGTCCCCTAAGTCAAATGCACGTGATGCGAACAAACGTTCCTACTAGGGATCCGGCATGAGGCTATGTTATTCAAGGTTTAAACCTAGAGTTGTGTTCTAGACCTGGCTTACCCAAGCGGACAGCTCGAGCCGAGCTGGGGGCAATGTACCGGGAGCAAGAAAGTCTACCCGGCCTTGTTGCTGACCCAAGCCCCATTCTATTTGGTATGACTTCTAACAGAAAGTGGGCCACGCGTACGTGTGCACCAAATTTTAGAAGACTCAGAAGGGTGGCGTAAGAAGAAATTTTAATATAATTCAAAAAATATCGAAATGGTAAATAAACAGCAATTAGCATATTCGGTTCACAAAATACAGTAATATCAACAATAAATAAAGCCAAGTAACAATCATATTAAAAGCTCGAATTCTTGAACCCTGAACCAGAGATTCTGGGTTCAGTCCACGGCAGAGTCGCCAGAGATGTCACACCTCCTTTTTCTACCCGGAAGGGATATAAGGGAATTTTTTTCCAATTTAAGTGACAATCGAAACGTGATTATTTATCAAATTCAGAGTCTGCACTTGGGATAATTTATGGTGTCCCAAGTCACCTGTTTAGAATCCCGACTCGAGGAAGTTTGACTCTATATATGGTCCGCGAAATACAGAAATCCGGGTAAGGAATTCTGTTAACCCGGGAGAAGGTGTTAGGCATTCCCGGATTCCGTGATTTTAGCACGATCGCTTTAATCATACTTGGCATAATTAAATTGTCTAATTACTCATTTTAGAGCCTATGTGCATTTACTTCTTTTAGTTAAGAAATTGTCTTAAAACAAGTCACCCGCACGTGTACCCATTTCATCTGCCGCCTCAAGAATCATGTCACGTGTACGTGTCCACAATTAATAATGCTTTATAAATATTAAGAAAGTTTAGTCGATGTTGCGCGAACACATACCCCGATTTTGATTTTAAGATCCTAATTATGTCACGCGAACGTGTACACAATTAGATGATAGATTAAGTCGTGCCTAAAGCATACTAGCTATTATTCAAAGATTGATAACTCTTCCAACGCTTGAGATTCTGGCAAAGGAATGGGCTACGAAATTAATTGTACCTTTATACCGCAGGGCCTCATCTTATTAACACTATAAGGTTAATTGTCAACTAGAACGAAAATAAGCAGATTATCATATTCATGGTTAACGTATAATGGCATAAATATTTTTAGTTCAAGGGACAATACTAGACATCAAATATCTATATGAGAACATGTCATGACCCAAGTTCACCCTCCGTGAACTGTCGTGACGGCACCTAGTCTCTATGACTAGGTAAGCCTAACAATTTGCAAAAAAAGAAATAACAGAAATAAACTATCCAAACTACAGAAATAATACAAATCAAACTCTTATAATGAACTACTTTTCCCGAAACCCGGAATCTCATGAAATCACAAGCTATGGAATAACTACAGTGTTCTAACTCCAGAGTGTCTAAACAAAAGTAAATACAGAAGGCCTAATACTATGAGCAACAATGGAAAGGGACTCCTCGGTCTACGGACGCAGCAGACATACCTCGAAGTCTCTGATGGATCACTCCACCTCAAGGATGGTAGGGCTGAGTCGAAGAACCTGGATCTGCACATGAAAAACATGCGCAGGAAGGGCATAAGTACACCACAGCGGTACTCAATAAGTGCCAAGCCTAACCTTGGTCGGGTAGTGACGAGGAAGGTCAGGGCCCTACTGAGGTTAAAGGAGATATAAGTTATAATACCAGTGTAGAATAAGACAGTATACTTAAGTGCAACAGTAAAAGGTAACACAGGATAGAAGAACAACAGTACTTTAACAGAAACAAAGTGTTCACGAAAAAATAAATACAGCTCAACGCAGAGATAACAACTGGGGGATCTCCGAGGATACCGTCCTGTAGTCCCCAAATATAAATATCCAGCGGATCTCTCGGGTGCAGTCCCGTAGTCCAACTCATAAATGCCCGGGGATCTACCGGAATTCCACATCCGTAGTCCCAATATAAATACTCAATACTGGGGGAATCTACCGGATGCAATCCCATAGTTCCAATGTAAAAGTGCAGGGGGATCTCCCGGAATACAAATCCGTAGTCCCAAAGTAAACATACAGGGGGATCTCCCAGGATACCGTCCCGTAGTCCCAAAGTAAATACACAGCAGCAAAGAAGAATACTCAATTCAATCAAACTTCAAACCAAGGTAAAGCAGGTATTTCTAACCTAGCATGCTGCGCATAATTCAAATAGGGCAGTAGAACAAATAAGCATTTAAATCAATTAGACATGCTCCCCTAAGCTAACAACAGGCTTAACTTGCAAGTAGTATAAACAGGAAAAGAAAACACAATTCTAAGTACTTAATGGAAACCGGATTTTTCAACAATTAGCACAAGTACGCACTCGTAACCTTACGTACAAGGCATTTCAAACATCAATAATACCAAATCCTAAGGGGAGGTTCCCCCACACAAGGTTAGACAAGCCACTTACCTCGAACCGGTTCAAAATCAACCTGAAACCACGCTCTTGCCACGAGTACTCGACTCCAAATGGCCCAAATCTATTCAATTCAATTGCATAATGTAAATAACGCTTCAAGTAACTGATTCTACAAACAAATTCTAAGCTAATACGCGAAATTAGGTGAAATGACAAAAATACACCTCGGGCCCACGTCTCGGAATCGGGTAAAATTTACTTTTTCAGAATTCGCATACTCTCACGAGTCTATGCATATCAAGAACACTGAAATCGGAGTTCAATTGACCCCTCAAATACCCATTTTAAGGTCTCTTAATCTCAAGCCCTAATTACCCATTTTGCACTAAATGTTCCCTAATTTTTTCCCCACTAATTAGACCTTTAATCACATATAAACGAGTTATGAAGTCAAGAATATTACCTCCAAGTGATTCCCCTTTGGTTTCCTCAAAAATCTCCCTCAAAAGCTTCAACACCGTTCAAAAATGGTGGAAAAATGAAGAAGGGTCGCGGATTGGGCTATTAAAACACTGCCCAGCTTTTTAATTTACTTAATCGCAATCACGGAGAACCCCTCGCGATCGCGAAGCACAAACTTTGCTGGCCCCAAATTTTACTCTACGTGATCGCGTATATACGCGAACGCGATGTTCAGAGTCTTACACCTACGCGATCGCGAATGAGACCACGCGATTGCACTCCCTATTGGATATTTAATCAAGTTTTGCCCACATTGGGCTTCAGGCTGGCCCAGTTGTGAATATCTACCGGCTGGGCCTATCTACCCCTACATTTTTGGCCCAATCTTACACAATGCATACTTTGCAAAAGTTATAACTCAAATCACTTTTTAAAGAAGACAATCAGAATCTGAATAATCTAAATACAATTCAAATCTAAAATTAAGTACACTACTATGATTTGTACGATATGCATTTATACTGAAATTTACAAGAGGAATTTAATAACTAAAAATCGAATTGCTGGGCTTAATACCCAGGCCCATTCGCCTGAGCCCAGACTAGCTCAGGTGATTCCCAGATTTGGGCCTTGTTGCAAGTCTGGCCAATTTGTACTATACTCAAGTGGCTCTGTGATGCTGGACTGTACTCATTGCAAAGAAATCACATGCTATGAACCTAAACTAATAGTTAAAAATAGTCAAATCTCGAAATTAGAACACTTCATCAGTCCATTTTTGTGTACTGAATATCCCTGAATTTACAGCATAATCCTAACATCTAAAAGAAAAGGAAGGAAATTTTTTTAAAGGGAAATTCCTCCTAGCTTCAGGTTTTTCCTTTGGCATCAAATCCTCCAAACCAATGTGCATACTTGCAAGAAATCAGCTATAGAGCTTTTTCTCACAAGTCAACATTTCAAGCTCCAGCCTTGAGATTGTTTGGCTTTGTGGCCACTCATATACAAAACAACAAAAATGAGAGCAGATTTCAGCATTTACATGGATCATGTTGACTACTACATCCCTATTTTTGAAATAACAAAGCAAAAGGGAAGCAGATGACTATTTTAAGCATGTTAAACCTTCACATTCTAGTCTAAAGTTTAACAACAAATTTTAAGCTTGAGCCTATAGGAAGAGAAGAGGTCACAGATGATTATTAATCCACATAATAGGAGTCATGCTGATTCTTAAGCAGTAAATCTAACTATATCTATACAAGTCAATCAAAAACCATATAAAACCCATTCATTGAACAAACTCGATATTTAACATTCCTTTTCAGAAAAAGAAAACACAATACATAAGGAGGGAACTGAAAGTAGTACCTTGAATGAACCAAACATAAAAACAACAAGTATAAGATGAAAGGAAACTGGCTGAAAACTTCAGAAGAAAAGGAGCAGCAGCAGTAAACCAACACAACAATAGCAACCCAAAGGAACTCAGAAATTTAAACCAAATCAAACCAGATTTGAAAACCAGGAAATCCTAGCTAAAGAAACCAAGAAAATCCTCCACTTCAAACAATGTTTCTCAGCTTGTGAAAACTAGAAATAAGAAGTTTTAAATATTTTCTAGAATTTCTAAAATCTGATGTTTGTTTCAGAAAAACTTTTGTGCAGAGAATGATGCTCCCCTCATCTGTATGAAAGAGGGAATGTTTTCCTTTTATAGAGTGCACCAAAAAAGCATCAAAAAGGAATATCCTAAACCTAAATTAGAATAGTACATCATCTTTTACAGCTGTCTGTCCTTTTTCTTATCCAATACCAGCATTTTAGGCTAAGGATGGGAACAGCTGTGAAAAGTCAAGAAGATTCTGATATTAGCCTATGTAAAAGTCCATTTTTACCCTTTTAATTACTAACTATCTCAGCTTTTCCCTATGTTCTGATTTCAAATTAATTACAACCATTTTTTAAGACCTTCAGCTAAGTGATTGTTTAACCAAAAAATAGAATTTTGGCTAAAACTAGAAATTAAGAGAAAAAAAAATCGGGTTACTGATAATGAGGAGACGAAAAGAATAAGAAATTTTTGAGGATAATAAAGCAGTAAATAAGTTTGTATTTCAATGTAATCTCAATGATATTTCGTATGTTTACAAATGCTGAGACCTTCTCCTTTTATAGTTGATTTTTCTAGGAAAAGGTATAATGCCTTAGCCTTAAAGAGGCAATTATGAGAATTAAATGACATTAAATGAAACGTTACACAATCATTCCTATTCAATACTGATTTGCTAACGTATTTGACATTCAATACTGAATTTAGACTCCTTTATGCCATCAGATTCATTTCCTCAATTCCTTCTGACCTCCTGGCTTTAGTTAAGTTAAATAGATACGAGACTCGTATCATTTGAATAGCATCTCGTGCCTATTTAACTTTCTTCTCCTCGTATCTGATATTGCCCGTGCTTCTTAACTGATCATCATGTTTTGACCATTTGACCAGTCCACGTGTCATGCCACGTCACCTTCAATTATAAAATTCAGTTTTTTCCTAATACAGATAGTCCCCCCACTTTCCATTTATTTATCAATTAAATATTTGGGAAGTGGATCTTTATTAAAAAGGGAATTTTTGCCATAATCAATGCTATGATAGTGTCGACGCTTCAATTGTCTCTTCTATTTAATGCACCATATACGTGTCACCTTCTCATTAGTTCTGCGATTTTGCAGCCTTTTTCTAAGGCTTCTTTAACTCCACTATTCACGAAGTGATAGTTGCCTTTATTATAGGCTTTCCATCATTACACTTCTTAATTATCGACGGTTGAGTTTATATATAAATTTGCCCCCTTTTTCCTTTGTCTTCTTCTTCACAAGCTTTTTACCAAATTTCTTGCTATCTACTCTCGTTCACTTCTTCTTCAGTTCGTACCTTCTCACTATGTCGTATTCGAATACTAACCCTAAAAGAGTTCCCAATTCTTGATAGTTTCCCCAATGCTCCTGCTAGACACAGAAGAGGTAGAGGAGGTGTGCTTCGTGGTACAGGGTCGGTTCGTGGTGGTACCTCTGGTTCCATCACTCCTTCTTCTAGTTCTGGCAATATCTCTAGAGGCTCTCTTTCTAACAGATCCACTTCTAAGGGCAAAAAACCTTCTGAGTCTAACCAAGAGCCTCTGGTTGAAGAAATTGTGCCAACAGATTTATCTTTCGAACATGACAAAGAATCCCTTCGTGACCAAGTGATTAAAGTAGAGAGAGCTGACAGATATCCCTCTTTAATTACTGAACCTTTGATTCAAATTGTTCGAAGAGACTGTCGTTGGAGAGATGACACCCACATAGTTATTCCTACTCCACACCAAAGAATATCTTCTTATATGGTTGGCTTTTCTTTCGTTTACACTTATCCCTTTACCTTGGGATTTATTCCTGCTATTGACCCAGTCATACTTGATTTCTGCCATTTTTTCAAAATTTGTTTGGCTCAAGTTGGTCCCCTCGTATGGAGAGCAGTAGCTTGTTTGAGGTATATGTCAACCAAAGCTGATGTTGACTTTTCTTTCCCTCATCTAATTCATCTTTATCACCCCAAGCTATTCCGCAATGGTGTTTTTACCTTATCTGCAAGAAGTAAGAAGGTTTTGGTTAACCCTGAAGATAATAACGACCGTGGCTGGTACACCCGGTTTGTTGCTGTTCCCACAATTGATTTGGTGGGTGAATCAAATATTCCTTTTCCTGAGAAATGGAACTTTGCACGTAAGTATTTTCTTCCTTGCCGTATCTGCTTTCGTTATTTCAACTTCTCTTCTAATTTTATTATTATTCCTTTGCTTTTTTGTAGCAACCATGGGAGATGTGGAACCCGTTCCTAATTTCCGTGCTTGGGTAGATGCTGTCTTGAAAGCCGTGCCTATGGAGGCACGAACTTGGAAATCTATTTCCAACAAACATGGTTGGAAAGTGAAAACTCACGGTATACATCCCTTTTTGCTTCTCGTGCGTTAAATTCTTTTCCCCTCTTTTAACTTTTTATCCTTCTTATTGTCAGGATTTGCTATTCGAGGGATGTCGGCTGAAGTAGCTATCACCCTTCGAGCTTCTTNATACCTTATCAACACTGTTTCGGACACAACTAGTACATTCCAAAATCACCGTTACTCGGACATCTTTCCCCTTGGCCATGAACCTCCTTTGGATTTTTGATTTACTCAACTCTTCTATTTTCGATTCAAAACGAAGAAAGGATAAAATAGATTTAATCGGACCTCAATATGGGTACCGGACACCGGGTGGGAAACAAAAAAAAAAAAAGAATTAACTAGCTCTTTCTTTTATATAATTGTTTTGCCAAGAGTGGGTTGCTCTAGTGGTGAGCACCCTCCATTTCCAACCAAGAGGTTGTGAGTTCGAGTCACCCCAAGAGCAAGGTGGGGAGTTCTTGGAGGGAGGGATGCCGAGGGTCTATCAGAAACAACCTCTCTATCCCAGGGTAGGGGTAAGGTATGCGTACACACTATCCTCCCCAGACCTCACTAGTGGGATTATACTGGGTTGTTGTTGTTGTTGTCGTCGTCTTTTTCCTAATATTGTTAATAATAGATTTCTGTTCCATCGTAATAATATCTCTTTTAGTTTGGATTAATAGGCACAACTTAATTAAGATTCAAATGTTATGGTGCATTTTAAGGTATGGGACTGGAGTCCTACATCGGTTTGCAATGTACTGATGTGGCTTTATACAGCTTTCAACTCTCCCACCTTAATAGCTAATTTTGGGGTGTGGTTCACCCTGAGTTGTATTATCAATATAATACTTTTAGAAAGTTCTATATATCAACCCTTCGAGGTTGCCCAGTTGGTCTGGAGGGTGGTCATGTTGAGAGTAGTAGTAGTAGTATAACTGATGTAGTTAGTGGCATAACTTAACTTAATCATAGTTTAGCCAACTATAGTTAGAAGTTAGTTAGAGTGGTTATACTTGTATAAAAGAGAACATGCTACTGTACAGTTGTCATATAACAGAAATGAAGAATTGTTTTCTTCCTAAACTTTCTCTCCTCTATTCTTAGCTTCTAAATTTTGTTTCGTTCCACAAATATAACATGGTATCAGAGCTGATTACTAAGCGATTCTAGGAATTTCTTTGCAGAGTCGAAGCAAATCGAGGGAATCAGCTTCAATTTTTCCTCAATTTCTTCAATTTCTTTCAAATTCGGGAACAACGATTTTGTGATCGGAACCCTAATTTTGCTTCAATTGTGTAATTGTGAGTGGATTTATGCAATTTTCCATGGCGATCGGTGACAATTCCGACGATAGCACCACCGCAGCAGTAGCACCGACTGGAACTGTGAATAGCGAGAACTTCATTCTCGACCATAATCACCCACTCTACTTACATCCATCTGATTTTAAGCCTAAGAGAAGAGCTAATGCAGCGTAGATAGAAAGCAATGTCTCACAGAAAGCAAATAAAGGAGTTCCAACTCACATGTTCATAAATGAATAATATTCTCAGATCCTACAACTATTGAACAAAAGCTCAATTGGTGAATCAAGTGGAACTGTGGAAGCAATGGCAAATACTTTTCTTTACAACAATATTAGCATTCCTAAGTGGATTGTGGACACAGGTTTGTTTCACCATGGAACACAAATAGAAAATGCAGGTCAAGTCAGCTACCAACAGGGGATTCTGCCAAAATTACTCACATAGGGGATCGTCAATTGTCAGGAGGTGACATTATTAAGAATGTTCTGTGTGTTCCTGCCTTCAAGTTCAATCTTTTGTCTATCTCCAAGGTGACAAAAGACCTGAACTGTTTTGCTTCCTTCTTTCCTACATTTTGTGTATTTCAGGATCTCTTGTCTGGGAGGGTGAAGGAGATTGGTAGGAAGGAAGATGGGTTGTACACCATGACCTCAGTAGAGTCACACAATAGGTTGCATACTTGCAAAGCCTTTGCAGTTATCAAACAAGGAGATCCAGATATATGGCACAAGAGAATTGGTCATGTTCCTCTACCAGTTCTTAGTAAATTGCAATGTTTCAGAAATAATATAGACTTTAATAATGCTCATAGGTGTGAGATTTGCCCCTTGGCAAGGCAAACTAGAATGCCATTTTCACTAAGTACTACTAGAAGTGTTTGAAGTTTTTCAACTAATTCACATGGATGTTTGGGGACCCTACATGGTTGCTAACTATAATGGAATAAAGCTTTTTCTTAGATTAGTTGATGATTACACTAGATGGATTTGGACTTTTCTATTGAGACTGAAATTTGATGTAGTTTTCATCCTTAAAAACTTCCTTACTATGACTAAAACTCAATTTGGCAAGTCTGTCAAGATGTTTAGGTCAGATAATGGAAGTGAATTTTTCAATACTCATTGTAGAGAACTGCTTCAGTTACATGGAATCTTACATCAAAGTTCATGTCCTTACACACCCCAATAGAATGGGGTAGTAGAGAGAAGACACAAATATATTTTAGAAATTGCAAGGGCTATCAGACTACAAGGCCATCTACCAGCTAGAATTTGGGGAGATTGTATTGAGACAGCTGTATATCTTATCAATAGAGTACCCTCCACTGTTCTTGGCAATAAATCACCCTTTGAGCTGTTGTATCACAAACAACCTTCCCTATCTCATCTAAGGATCATAAGATGCTTTTGTTTTGCTTCCCTACTACCTAAAACTGATAAGTTTGGCCCTCGAGCTGTGAAGTGTGTGTTATTGGGATATGCAGCACTTCAGAAAGGATACAAGATACTTGATCTTGAGCACAATGTATTTTTTATCAGCAGAGATGTAACCTTTTTTGAAGAAGCATTCCCTTTTCAGAATCCAAAAGTGGGGACCAATCAATCTTTTCTGGATAATCTGGATATGAGAGCATGCCATGATCATAATAATGTAGATCATGAGAATTATATTCCTTCTGCACCAGCTCCTGCTGCTGAATCATTCTCAGATTCATCCATTGCCTCTTCTTCAAAGAATTCACCAATACTTAATTCAGACCAGATGCATTCAAAGTCTCTTCCAATTCCTGTATCAACTACAGCTCCTGAGTTACATGCACCACCTGTTGATGATGTTAGAAGATCAAGCAGGATTTCTAGACCTCCCATTTGGCTTAAGGATTATGTCAGAGCTGGCAAAGTTGTACAAACCAATAGTTGCAGATATCCATTAGCTGCTGTCATAGGCTATGATCACTTGTATCCCAAATATCAAAGTTATTTATCTCAGATCTCATCTGAACAAGAACCCAATAGTTACTATGAGGCTGCAAAAGATAAAAGATGGATCGAGGCTATGCAAGCAGAAATAAAAGCATTGGAAGATAACAAAACTTAGGAGATAGTACCATTATCCCAAGGGGAAAAAGCTATAGGATGTAAATGGGTGTATGAGATTAAGTACAAGGCAACTGGAGAGATTGAAAGGTTCAAGGCACGACTTATGGCCAAAGGGTACAATCAGAAGGAAGTATTGGATTACCAAGAAACATTCTCACCAGTAGTGAAGATGGTAACTGTCACAAGTGTAATCACTTTAGCTGCTGCCAATCATTGGACCATACACCAAATGGATGTTTACAATGCTTTTCTACAAGGTGATTTAACTGAAGAAGTGTTCATGTGCATTCCACCTGGCTTTGTAGGCTCTAACAACAAGTCTTTGGTATGCAAATTGCATAAGTCTCTCTATGGGCTTAAGAAGGCATCTCGACAATGAAATATCAAACTTACTACAACACTCCTTGCCTCAGGATTCCAACAGAGTCACCTAGATTACTCCTTGTTCACCAAAAGAACTTAAGGGCAGTTGGTAGTGGTCCTTGTATATGTAGATGACCTCATTATCACTGGAGATAATCTATAGCTAATACAAGAGACCAAATCACTGTTGCAAGATAGCTTCAAGATTAAAGATTTGGGAGAGCTAAAATATTTTCTAGGAATTAACTTTTCCAGAAGTAAAAAGGGTATCTTGATGCATCAGAGGAAATATAGCTTGGAGTTAATAGCTGATTTAGGCCTATCAGGTTGTAAACCTGTCACTTCACCCTTGAAGTTGAATGCCAAGTTGACCACACTAGAGTTTGATACACACACGTCCTACAACTGATGATACTCTATTAGAGGATCCTGGGCCATATAAAAGGTTACTTGGAAAGTTACTGTACTTTACAATCACTAGACCTGACATCTTATTTGCAGTTCAAACCTTAGTCAATTCATGCACAGTCCCAAATAATCTCACATGGAAGTTGCCCTCAGAGTTGTGAGGTATGTTAAACACCGTCTTGGTCTAGGGGTGTTGATGAAAGTTGAATATTCTGGATCTCTAACATCCTTCTGTGATGCTGATTGGGCAGCATGTCCCAACAACAGAAGATCTATAACAGGATATTTAGTGAAGTTTGGTGATTTCCTCATTTCATGGAAATCCAAGAAACAATCAACAATTTCCAGAAGTTCTGCTAAGACAGAGTACATGAGTCTTGCTTCGACTGTGGCTGAGATTGTTTGGCTTGTTGGTCTGTTTGAAGAGTTAGGGGTTGTTCAACAAGATCCAGTTCCTATTTATAGTGATAGCAAGTCAGCAATTCAGATTGCTGCCAATCTAGTTTTTCACGAACGGAATAAACACATAGACATCGATTGTCATTTTGTGCGTGAAAAGATTCAGTCAGGATTGATTCATACTATCTATGTTAATACTACTGATCAACAAGCTGATATTCTCACTAAAGGCTTAAGCAGAATGCAGCATGGCTACTTATTATCCAAGCTAGGGATGAAGAACATCTTCACCTCCTCTAGCTTGAGGGGGGTGTTGAGAGTAGTAGTAGTAGTAGTATAAGTGATGTGGTTAGTTGTGTAACTTAACTTAACCATAGTTTAGCCAACTATAGTTAGAAGTTAGTTAGAGTGGTTATACTTGTATAAAAGAGAACATGCTACTGTATAGTTGTCATATAACAGAAATGAAGAATTGTTTTCTTCCCTAACTTTCTCTTCTAAATGTTGTTTCGTTCCACAAATTTAATAGGTCATCCATATGGATGACTTGGGATCGAATCCCCCCCCCTCAATGCCTTCTGGGTTGCGCTTGTCGCACAAGGCTTGCCTAGTGCGATTATACCCCCTGTATGGTTTGCAGGCTATTACACAGGGTCGAGGGAGGTTTATATTACCCAGCGCTTACAGAGTGTTTACTTGAAGGGCGGAGGCTGTGGCAGAAGTTGTAGCGGCCGCGGGTTTCCCCTGTTAGAAAAAAAAAAGTTCTATATATCATTGTAATTACCAGTTCCAATACACGTATTGCTCAACATTTTCTGATTAAACCAGTACCATTCAAGATAAAATCAAACACATGATTTGAAAATACCTACAAACCCTACGTGGTATATATACATTCAACATAAGTACGTAAAAGAAAAAACTGAATTGAGGAACTTTACAAGAAAATAAATGCATGAAGCTTCTCCTAAATAAAACATCGCAAAACAGGAGATGAAACCGGTGTCGTTGGCCATAACTTCAACTCAACATTTTCATCAGGGGATAAGTTCAAGTCCAAGCCGCAGAAAATTCTCTTGCTGCTATTTGACTTCTTCAACATCGGTGTCATTGTCTTTCCGGCAACCAACGACGGCGTTTTCTGATGACGTCTCATGTGTCCACCTAAAGCTTGACCCAAAGAAAACTCCATACCACAAATAGAACATTCATGCATTTTATTCTTTTTGGCTTGCATAAGAAACTCTCCGGCTCCGGCGAGTAATCTTGGCCGTTTATGACTTGCACGGTGGCCGCCAAGAGCTTGGAAAGATGGGAAGCGTTTATTGCAAGTCTTACATTCGAAACCATGGTAACAATCTGAAGAAATCAGCTACCATGG
This sequence comes from Nicotiana attenuata, assembly GCF_001879085.1. NCBI lineage: Eukaryota > Viridiplantae > Streptophyta > Magnoliopsida > Solanales > Solanaceae > Nicotiana > Nicotiana attenuata. The sequence goes on from NW_017671115.1 coordinate 232,015, forward strand.
ATATTTCCCATGGATTGGAAGCTGTAGATCTGAATTCAGAGGAAGAGAGAGAAGGAAATGTCGAGATATTTTGAAGAAGAAGAAGCATTGTTTTATTGCTTTCTTAACCAACATTATATGTACAAATACAATATATATATTCATCAACTCTAATTCTAACTAGAGTTAAACTAAGCTAACCTCAGTTACACTAACCCAACTGCTAGTAAGTTAGTTACATCTAATCTAACTAACTAATGATGCCTAACCACCACAATCATCACTGGTCTCAACACTCCCCCTCAAGTTGTGGGGTATGAACAAGTTTTCAACTCCCAGCTTGCCAAGTAAAGAGTAGTGCTGCACTTTCCCTAAGCCTTTAGTAAGTATGTCTGCCAGCTGCAATTTGGTGTTGATATGATGAGTCTGGATAAGACCTTGCTGCAATTTTTCTCGTACAAAATGACAGTCAATGTCAATATGCTTTGTCCTCTCATGAAAGATAGGATTTGCAGCTATTTGAATGGCTGCTTTGCTGTCACAAACAGGCAACTGAATCTGAACACCCAAATCCTTGAATAATCCTACTAACCATGACACTTCTGCCACTGTGGATGCCATGCTTCTAAACTCTGCCTCTGCTGAACTTCTGGAAACTGTACTTTGTTTCTTAGACTTCCATGATATCAAGGAATCTCCAAACTTAACCAAATACCCTGTGACTGATTTTCTAGACTGTGGACAGGCAGCCCAATCTGAGTCACAAAATGCAACCAAGCCTTCTGATTGCTGTGAAGACATCAACAGCCCCAATCCTGGTGCATTTTTGATATACCTAATCACCCTTAATGCAGCATTCATATGTGATCTTTTAGGTCTATGCATTAATTGACTAAGAACCTGGACAACATAGGCTATGTCAGGCCTTGTCATGGTCAAGTATAGTAACCTGCCTACTAACCTTTGATAAGGTTCAAGATCAGGTAATACATCATCCTTCACTCTTGCCTTTGCAATGTCTTCAGGAACCAGTATGGCTTCATCAAATTCTGCTGTGGTCAGTCTCTGATTGCATTCCAATGGAGTGGATATTGGCTTAGCTCCCCCTAGCCCAGAATCAGCTATCAAATCTAGTGCATACTTTCTTTGGTTCATCAAGATGCTAGTTTTGCTGCGAGCAAACTCTATGCCCAAGAAAAATCTGAGCTCCCCCAAGTCTTTCATCTTGAACTTCTTCTATAGATTGTCCCTAGCAGACTGAATTAGGTTAGGTTCATTTCCTGTGACTAGGAGGTCATCTACATAGACTAGAATAACCACCAAGGCTGACCCTCCTGTTGTGTGAATAAGGAGTAGTCAAAATGACTTTGAACAAAGCCCAAATCTTTAAGAGCTTCTGTCAATTTCAAGTTACATTGCCTTGAGGTCTGCTTCAGACCATAGAGTGATTTCTTTAGCTTGCATACTTTGTTCTTGNTTTTTGAGGGACAACTATGAGAAAGGCTTGATCACTATGGAGTTTTGTGCTACTGACAAGCAAATTGCTGACATCTTCACAAAAGCCTTAGGTAGAGATCACTTTGAGAGGAACAGGTTGGAATTAGGGATGATTAAGATCACCTAAAAGGACCAGTTCAAGGTTAAAAAGAAAAAAATGAAAAAAAATTGAAAAACAAATTTTGGTTAGAAAGTCAGTAAATTGTATAATTAGATTAAATCTTGCTCAGTCTCATACTTTCCATAGTATACTCTTGTGCCATATGTTAATATGACTCATTAATCTCTAATGATATTTTCTCTATTTTGGCAAATTTAGACTTACACAAGAGAATTTTCAGTGAAGAACCTGGTTCATCAAGATAACACAGTATGTTTTCTACACTCTGCATAATTTGAAATAACAATATTTGGATCATGAGCAGAGTCCTACCAAATACCAAACTCCTTTTGGACTTATCTGTTACAAATGAACCAGTCTCATTCAAAAGAGTCCCAACCGAATGGAAGTACCTAGATTCTAGGGATACACTCCAATGTCTCTTCAAAGTTGAATTTCAGTTTGATTAAAACTTCTAAGAGTCTGAAAAGCTGTAGTTACCCCATCAATTATTCTCCTGTATATTGATCAGCTTTAGTGTATTCCTTACTTCATCTCCCTCAAGCGGTCAAAAACTCTTATTGTTCTTTCATCTTCCAAACACAATCTAATTCTCTTCTCTTCCATACCCTAGCCCAGATATGTCGAACACCTCTGAAAGTCCTTCATCACCACTACAGGAAACCACTTCCACACCTTCTACAATACCAATCTCTAAGAAAAGTAGAGTAAAGATGATGGCTCGTAAGATTGTCACTGAAGGAGAGCAGTTCAAGAAAATAAACAAGCAATTGAAAGCAGGTAGGGAAGAAGAATCCTAGAAATCTGAAGATTCATTTAAGTCTGCTACTAAGGGGGAAAAAAGTAGGTCTTTCGAAACTGAACAGGTATCTTCTGCTTCTAAAGTTACTCCTGAAATAATTTCTGAAGTTGCTGCAAATTTGGAGAATAGATTTGTACTGGTAGGATCTATAGCAGGTGTTGAGACTACAGAATCTGGAGAAGTTGGTGGTAAAAATAAAAAAAAAGGAAAAGAAAAGGAGAGCAAGGGTGCTAGGAGTGTTGTGAGGGGAAAGGGTACAAGAGTGGTTGATTCTTCACCCACTCATATTGGTCTAACAAAAGAAACTGATGCAATGGTTGTTTGGGGAGAGGAATTTACTGAAATAGAAGAGAGTGTGAGCAAAACAGGGGGAAGTGGGTCTGGCGAGCTACTGAGGGGTTGGTTCAACTTGAGAAATATAGATGAACCTGTTCCATCTGAACAGGAAACCCTCTTGGACCTACTGATAGGGTTATCAATGGCACCAAAACTCATGTCATTCCCTATGGTTTCATTCTCACAACTGTGCTTGCACATTTCAAGGTACCTATGAAGAAGTGGGGTTAATACTCTGCTTGTTTGCGATTATAAGGTCAATGACATTCCTAATGAACCTGGTTCATCTAAAAGGATACTATCAATAGCAAGGTCAGAGCTCTGGTATAGAAGAGTGAGGCAAAGGATATTGAGATAGCAAGGCTGAAGACACGATTGGTTGAGGTAGAATCTGATAGAGATGTTCTCAGAATTGAACTTGCAAGGGAAAAGGAGAAGAATGATGGAATTCTTCAAGACATGCTGAAACTTCTCCAAACAAATAACCCAGCACCTACCTCTTCCAAGCCTTAAATCCTAGCCTAGTGTAGATCAACCAATGACCCAGTTCGGGACGTTTTGTTTCTTTTGCTCATGTTTTCAATATTTTTATTTCTTCTTATGCTTTGTGGTAGAATCTTATCAATCATCAATGAAATTCACTGTTTTTGCTCTAACTGTTTGTTCATATTTCTTTGATGGTTAAAATTCTTAGCTTGATCTATGATGATTAATTCATGATTGCATTTGAAGTAGCCCTAGTGGCCATGAGTAAGCTTTAAAATCTGGTTATATCACATTTTTTATGCAACTTTTCGATGATGCCAAAAGGGGAAAAAAGGTTGTGCTTTAAACAAGTGATGTTTACCCTTTGAACAGTGATGTTTATAACCTAATGTACCTGGTTCTTCAACTCAGCATTTTTACTATCACTTTCACTAGCCCTAAGTTCCAGGTTTTTGCACTTAGCTTTCAGAATCACACACTCCTTAGAAAGTTGTTCCTTTTCATTGTTTATAACCTCAAATTCATCAATGAAATCTAGAAGTAACTCAGCGAGACTTTCTTTAGACAAAAATTTAATCTTGTTTTTAAGATGAATTATACTTACCTCAGATTCCTCATCGGATTTCCCAATTGCCATAAGTGCTTGTTCATCTCCATCTTCATCTTCTGAATCATCATCTGAGCTTTCACCCCAAGCAGCAACCATAGCCTTTGTTGATCCTTTGTTCTTCTTGTGATGAAACTGTTCCTTCTTCCTGTTCCTTCGTTCAGCTCTTTCCTTCTTCCATTCAATTTTCCATTGAGGGCAGTTTTTGATGTGGTGATCAGTCTTCCCACACTTGTAACACCCCTCATTGGTTTGTTTTTCAGGAACCCTTGGTTTGATGTAGCTTTCACTTCTTGAAGGACCATTTTCTCTCATTAGGTACTTTTTGAAATCCCTATTGATCATAGCCATCTCATCATCTTCTAGGTCTGAACCTTCTGTAATTTTAAGAGCCAAACTTCTCTCCTTCTTGGGTGTATCCATCTTCCTGGTTTGCCTTCTCAGTTCATNGATAAATTCCCAGCTTGTTTCGACCTAGAATTGCGATCCGCATTGCTCGACTCCACACAGAGTAGTTTTCTGGCCCTTTCAATTGTAGTGAAATCAAAAATGCTCCTGAATTGTCGTTGGAATTCAGGTATAGAGGGTGATTATGACCTAGCTTCTCCGGTTCAGTGTTGTCAATGGTCGCCATTGTTGATCCTCCAAGTGAGCTTCGTGAAATCGGAATTGAGCAAGGAACTAAGACCACACTAATGGTCGTGTTGGCTCTGATACCATGAAGAAATCAGCTATCATGGATATTTCCCATGGATTGGAAGCTGCAGATCTGAATTCAGAGGAAGAGAGAGAAGGAAATGTCGAGATATTTTGAAGAAGAAGAAGCACTGTTTTATTGCTTTCTTAACCAACTGTATATGTACAAATACAATATATATAATTCATCAACTCTAATTCTAACTAGAATTAAACTAAGCTAACCTCAGTTACACTAACCCAACTGCTAGTAAGTTAGTTACATCTAATCTAACTAACTAATGATGCCTAACCACCACAATCATCACTAGTCTCAACATAATCTCCATCTGTTGAAGTCGTATTGTTATTGTTTAAACGAGATAAAAGCATCAAGGCGCAGTTAGCCATGGCTTCTGCTTCCACTTGCCTATCTTCTTCTCTGCTTCTTTTCATTGCTATCATAATATTTATAAGAAAAAGAATGAATATTCGAATATATTTTTGTATATCAAGTTAGAAAATTTTGAGAGAAATGTTAGAATGTAGAAGTGAGGGATACAGATACACACCACATATACTATATAGGTTGAGCTATATAAGCTTGTAGTAGCTGACTTTTACGTGTTATTCAAAGCATGATAGTTTAGTTGTTTAATTTTTCTTGTTGGTTAAGTTCGTCAGATTTAATGGGTCGTTTTCAAAGTGGATATATATAAAGAAATATTAGGTTTGAATTGAGCAGTTGAGATTGCTGACTCGCCGCGTTTGAGTAATTGATGATATTTTCAGGTCTATTTCGTTGAGGTTTCTAGAACACTTCTCCAACACAGCTTTCATGCGCTTGACAAAAAGGGTTGCAACAAATAAATAAAACGAATGTGCAAACGTAGCCCGAAAAGACATAAGCGCTTATGGATTCCTGGCCCATTGATTAGATTCGGAGGATTTGCATCTATACCCGCTTTTTGGGTCACGTTTTAACTTGTGCTTGCTTTGCAAACAAATTTGCAAGCGTACCCACTTTTTCGCGTAACTTCAGCATACGGGGCTGAAGTAGCAAAGGAAATCACGCAAAACTTCAGCATTCTAATAGACGAGCCTGAAGTAGCAAAGGCAATACGCTGAAGTTTTTTTGTCCCGGATAAGATGCTGAAGTTATTTAGTTTATTTGTAAAAACTTCAACACTAAAATAGCTGAAATTTTTTTGTCCTGGATTCATTAGTTTTGTCACAAAACTTTTTCAAAAACTTCAGCAGAAGATTCCGAAGTTATTTAGTTCATTTGTAAAAACTTCAGCACTATATAAACTGAAGTTTTTTTGTCCTGGATTCATTAGTTTTGTCATAAAGCTTTTTCAAAAACTTCAGCAGAAGATGCTGAAGTTATTTAGTTCATTTGTAAAACTTCAGCACTATATAAGCTGAAGTTTTTGAAAAAGCTTTCTAACATACTAGGTAAATAGTCACCTTATTCTTTCATAGTGTATTACTACTATAAAATAATCAGAATGCCAACAATATCTAAATCATAAATTTTGGAAACAATAAACGTGAAAAGAACAGAATTACGTGGAAATATTCACAAATTATGTCTACTAACTTACGTAATTATTTATAATTTATTTTTAAATAATCTGATAAACATACTTATGGCAATCATCCCATGGACTGAAGTTTCATAGCAGCGAAGAAGAAGAAGAAGAAGAAGAAGAAGAAGAAGAAGAAGAAGAAGAAGACGAAGGAGGAGAAGGAGGAGGAGAAAGGGGCTGAAGTTGTTTAACGAATTTTTACAATTGTTTAAACTTTCAACAGTTGTTAATTTTAATAGTAAGTGCTTTTGTTAAAATTAAATTCTAGAGAAATATCACGAAGAATAATAGTAGTTTGTGTCTGATAAAATAAAAACGCTTTTGTCATTATTAAAGGAGTAGCTTTGTGTTTGTTCAATCTTTTGAAAAAAGTATTTTTGAATATAAAATTACAAAAAAATTATATATATAAAGATCAGCTATATAATTTATTTAATAGATACAACAATAATAATTAAGCCTTAGTCGCAATCCGCTATATGAATCCTCACTTCTTTCTATAAACTCAATTCATATTATTAAATAGATAAATAACATTATTATTTATCATGAAATATTTAATTTATTTTTAAATTTTTATCTAGTTAAATAAAAAATAATAATAGCAAAATACATAAAAAATTTAACCAATATAAATTCTATTAGTGATAAATATTTAGATGATTTTTACATTATTAATGTATTTAAACCTAAAATAATATATTACTTATTTATTCTAAGTTACCAAGTAAATAAATTTACTTACAATTACCAGAACACCTAGCCAGATGTGAGAAGTGAGGATTACTCCTAACTGCATATTCTAAAA